>NC_056737.1:1887551923-1887731923 GCF_019279795.1 Protopterus annectens | reverse complement strand
TGTGACAGGCCTGTAGAGGTACACAGCCTGGGTAGTTAGGGAAAAGCTAATTAATACTATCATGACTGGATGAAATAAATGGGGTTTCAGTCCTACCACTATCAACCAGTTGTGAAGGGAAGACCAAGTTGTTACTGGAGGGCTGATTGTTCATGTTGGGGTAGTCAAGTCTGGTTGCCTAATCTTTTTGTTGAAAAAGGAAAAGCTGGTACAGGTGATCAAAAATCATTTAATTGAATGCTAGCAGCTTTTTCTCTGCGACACTGTGGAACAGCAGAGATCAAGGAAACTGTTGTTCCCTCAGTGTAGTGCTATCTCAGATTTGTTCTGTATGTATATCTACCTATCTTTCTCTCTAGTAGTGGTTGTGGAATATTCACTGGGGCTTTGACCTCCTGCAAAAAATTCCCCACATCTTTCTCCTTGGCCTGGTAGTACTGCTGCCGCACTAGATATGGCCAGAGACCACAGCTACTGCTCCTTTTGATTTAGCTATATATATATATATATATATATGGATCACCTTCGATTTACCGAAACGCCAAACCGCCGAAACACAAATCACCGACACCAAAAGACCGACAACAAAAAATACCGACAACGCAAAACACCGAACACCATTACACCAACACACTACACGTAAACAACACAGTACACTACATAACATATCCACTAGCCCTAACCCAAACCCTAACCCTAAGGTCCGACACTACCGCACACTTACCCTACCTGCACCCTAACCCTAACTCACTTACCCACCCCTAACCCCAAGGTCCGACACTACCGCACACTTACCCTACCTGCACCCTAACCCTAACTCACTTACCCACCCCTAACCCCAAGGTCTGACACTACCGCACACTCACCCTACCTGCACCCTAACCCTAACTCACTTAACCCACCCCTAAACCCACAGTCCCTCACTATCGCACACACACCCTACCTGCACCCTAACCCTAACTCACTTAACCCACCCCTAAACCCACAGTCCCTCACTATCACACACTTACCTGTCCGCTCCCTAACACTAAATCCCTCACTCTATCGCACACTTACCAAGTCTGTCAGGTTCTCACCTTGTCGGTCATCTGCGTTGTCGGTGTTTTCGACCCGTCGGATTCCGTGTCGGTGAAATGCGATTTCGGGCATCTAAAGGTGATCCATATATATATATATATATATATATATATATATATATATATATATATATATATATATATATATATATATATATATATATATATATATATATATATATATATATTGTATTTCGTTGGTAGTAATTGGTAGCATTATCACATGATCTAACTAATTGGAAAAAAGGCACAGCTTTCACCCTACAGTGCTCAATACCCCCTTATCAGGTAATGTATAACAATAGTACATATATAAAGAGTAAAGACCAGCCACAACAACTTAAAGTGAATCAGTAAACTTCTTTACTTGAACAATAAAGCAAACAGTGCAGTTGCAGATTAACTATATAGAAGAATGAGAATGGACAAAAGGCATATAAAAATGGCAGACAGTACACAGAGTATTTGAAGAAAAATGTGATCTATAGCTAACTGAATGTCTTTGCTAGCTCTCATATGAGTCACATCTGAATCCTAGAATGACTATTCAGACAGCCCCTGCTACATTTTGAGTTTTCAAGGCAAAGGAAAAACAGAAGTAGGTTGCCAGGTCTTCCTTCTATATCACACATGCATGCATATACAACTACAGGCAATTTAGAGTCTTTAGAATATGGGAGGAAAACAGTGCACCTGGAGAAAACCCCTGCGAATAGAGGGATAGCATTCAGACCGAAACCGAAGGCATCATTGATGAGAATCAGACTGGAGAACTTCTTGCTGTGAAATGGCAACTCTACCTGTTGCACCACTGTGCTACTCCCTGAATATCCTATGTACCCCCTTACTAAAAATTAACTGGGTCATACAACTTTAAGTCAAATGTAGCTTTTTATAATACTTACATGAAGGCACCAAGGTCTCCTACATTATAAGAAGGCAAAACAAAACAAAATCAGGTCATCACTTGTATTTGGAAAGTCCAAGGGACATCAAGTTACATCATTTCCTTTTAATGAAAACATGACACCATTTTATTTCAGTTGCTTGCTTTCCCATAGCAAAAGTAACTGAAGTACCTTTTCCACATGTAATGGAAAAGTTTCTTTGGGGAAAGCATTGTGAAAACAATAGACCAAAAGTAATCATGATCTTACATACATCTCTTAACTATTTTGTGTATCAACATCTGCATCCCTTCACAGTTCTGAAGAGCTGCTTCCTTTGAACTATAGTTTCCTTGCATTTTATGATTTACTGGCTTACTGAAGAACAATTTCACATTTTACATTTCATTTACAGTTTCATGCAGCTCTCTTCCTGTCATTTCCCTTCTCACATTTTCAGAAAAATAGCCACAAGATTACACTCACCCTAGAGATCAACTGGGTTACTAGTATGAAATAAGACAGATACAAATGTCATCCTTAAATCCATTTTCCTTATATTGGCATCACCTTGGCACCACAAATGGTATGCAGGAAAACTAAAACTAATCAGGAGATATAGTGAGAAGATACAATGGAACACGGAAACACTGTGGGCATACTTAAACTATACCAATGAACTAATTTATCTTTGGGCATTCAGCCAAAGAGGAATTTCATAAAAATAGTGCTTACCTTACTACACTCAAATGTTGCTTTCAAAAGTATAAGGCCCCTACCTTCCTATAGTGCATGCTGCCTAGCAATATAATTGGTATCAAAACAGATGGGTTATAAGTAGGTACATAAACAGCATGCCAAGCTTACCAGACATTCTCTACTTTTTTATACTGGCCTCACTGTGGGGTTCAGCAAGTCAGTTGTGTTTTTTTCATATAGTTGCAGTACCATTCATAAAGTCTCACCTATGAGATGACATATAACCCACAGGCAGCTAACTAGATGAATCAAACTCATTGATCAATACACCTGGAAATATGTGATTGCACAATGAAAAGAGTCTATTTTTGGAAATGCAAGCCTCACACACACACACATATATATATATATATATATATATATATATATATATATATATATATATATATATATATATTTATTCTATGGTTGCACAATTGTGAGGAAAACAAATCATCCTACAAGGGAGAAACTAAAGTATGGATTGTGATCTCACAATACAGGGATTAATGTGAAAACATTTAGGAACTGGGCAGTTTGTGGATATGGGATCAGGGAGACTGTATGACAGGAAATGCCATTCACTGAACACTATATCCCTTGTCAATGAAAGCAGGCACTATGTACTGTTTGCATATAGTCATTGGAGAACCGCATACTTTTTCTTTCAGAATTGCCTGTTTCAGTGTCACTCACCAGTTTGGAATGGTTCAATGCCCTGGGCACAAATCTTTTTTTTTTAATCCTACCTGCCTGAATAGATATCTCCATACTAAAGGATTAACATTTGTTACTTTCCTTGATTATTTCAAATAGAAACCTTTTGGGTTAAGCATACAAAATAAGCTGACAGAAATCAAATTAATTTTCACTTTATGTGCCCCTTTTTGCCAAAAATACATTGTTGGGAACAAAATGTGTTGCTTTGGGTTCAGAGTCCAGAATAAATGTATTTATTTGTTTAACCCAGTCATTGAAAACTTTGAAGGTCCACAGAGATTAAAGTCTCATTTCTAAAGGTGGTTCAAGAGGAAAAGAAATGTAAGTAGCATTATTGAAAAGTACTCAGGTAAGTGACTGAATCAGGAGACTGGCACCAAAGCTCGTTTCTTCTGTTCTTGTTTTACTACTTCTGGTTACAATAGACTTGGCTGTCACATTTCAATGATCAATGCTATCAACTTGAATAATCTTCTTTGAGTGATAGAAGCTTTCTGCTTTTGAAAAGAGTCAGTAGTTGCATTCATTTAACAACTGAAACCTTTGTCTCCATGTACAATTATGACCAGTAGAGCAGACCTATATATTGTTCTTTTTCCATATGTTGAACTGGAATAAAGCTATGTGCTCACTTGTGTCTTTTTTCTACATTTTGGGCAGTACTTTGTGTCTCCATCAGTATACTTATTGCTGCAGTGACACAGACGAAAAGACAAACTGATTTTTGTTCTTTAGGGCAGTTTTCTCCACACGAAGCCCGCCAGGCTGTCATGATGTACCCATGTGCATATCAGTAGGTATATTCCTCTAAATGTGTCATCTCTGGCTGAGTACATGCCATCTTAGCATAGTATGTGCCATAGTGGTAAAATTCATTTCCAGATGCAAAGGCTGTTACTGAGTGTAGTATCCAGGTAAGTCTGGAATATGAAACACCAAAAACTGGACAAGCTTGACCATGACACATGCTTGCTGTCTCACTAAATGGTTACTTACTACTGTTTTATTTTAAATTTTATTTGACATTTGTTAACTGGGTTAGTCTGACTGGGCAGCAGCCCTTTTTCAGTGGAGGCCCGAGGAGAAAAGCTCCGAGTAGTATATGTAACACAATGCAGAGTAAACAAAATCATTTAGAGTTAACAAATATGATAAAATAATCAGAGAAAAAAAACACTCTAAAACATGAACAGTGACTTAAAATATATTAGATTCCAAAAGTTACATACAGTACTAAGAAGAAAACTAAAAATGGTCACATGCAAGCAAAATAAAGTGAACAAATAAATTATAAATGTACACTATGTACAGGAGATAATTCCAAGGCACGGATCACTATGTAAGTCTGTTAATTTTCCACTTGGGGACTCCAGAAGGGAATTATATAGTGGTGCTTAATGCAGAACTTACAACACTTGTGCGATGTTAAGGTCTTCAGCAGAAACAAAAGATGCATTTTAACCACATTCTTCAACATTGCTTTAGATATAAATCAGTCCACTTGTCAGTCAAAATGCATGTCAGTCCAGCCCTGTTAATTTTCTTGTCTATGGTGTTTGCAAGAGCTCTGTGTTACTTATCTGTTCAAGCTATGTACTGATTCTTCCCAGTGGGACTTCCTTCAGCAACAACCCCTAACCCCAATCGTTGCTCAGATATAAACTAGCTCATAGTGGCTGCCCTTTCTACTCTGTAGCTCCCTTGTGTTCGCTACATACTGCATTTATCTCCAGCAGTCACTACATGAAAACCCATTCCTCAGACCACTCATGTAAAGATACCATACAGTGGTCTTGCACTGCAGAGCAGTAACAGCCAAACTTAACTTTTGTCTCTGGGGGTTTTCACTATATTATTGGCTGCTGGCTCCACTCCTTGAATCTGGTGCCATGGAATTTCCTTCCTGCAGCTTTAATCCTTTTTCTTTCAGTAAGTCACATGGTCCTGAAAATCAGATGCAAGGGTTACTGGCTAAGTGAATACGCCACCCAGGGCCATACCAAACACCACCAGTCTGACCTGTGAGACAGTTATAAAAGGAATTTCACAACTGTCCCATACCCAATTCATTATCCTTCTTCTTTTGGATTTTCCCGGTTAGGGGTTGCCACAGAGGATCACCTGTCCACTCATGACTGGCAGTAGAGTTTTACAGTGCCGAGTTGCCAGCCCGGTGCCCAACCTTCCATGGAAGGCACACACACTCACACACAGGGCCATTTTAGAGTGTCCTGTCAACCTACAGCATATCTTTGGGATGTGGGAGGAAACCGGAGCACCTGGAGAAAAACCCACGTGACCACAGGGAGGACATGCAGACTCCACACAGAAGGCACCCCGGCTGAGAATTGAACTGGAGAGCCTCTTGCTGTGAGGCAGCAACGCTAACTGCTGCACCACCGTGGCCACCCCCCCCCAATTCATTATCCTAAGTTCCCTTTATTAAATATCTTCTGTGCTTAGCGTTGCCTCAGGAAAAAATGCATTAATCTTCAATTGGCTGATTCTGTTAGTTGACCAGTCTCCCTGCCCTGAGAGTGCCTGAGGGGTCTAGATTGGTTTCAGTACCCTGACCTCAAGGGATATAGTCCTAGCAGGTCTGAGAGTGGTTGTTTATCCTTTAAGTCTGGGACAAGTTATATAGTCATCATGTAAGGGGAGATTTCAAATATCTTCTGGAGAAACATGAATTGATTTGGCAACTAGAACTTACTACATCTGTGTTACCTTGATTGAATGACATTATATTTATAAAGGGTAATTTAGAATTAGGAAAACATGAAAGGAAGTTATGCAATGAAGTTATGCAATTTATTAATAGAATTTGACTTATTAATTGGTGTTTAAAAGTAGGAAGTCTGATGTTGGTAACTGTTCTGAAGGATTTTAAACATTTTTGAAGATAAAAGTTGTTGTGTCTTTCGGCTTATCCTGATTAGGGGTCGCCACAGCGGAACTCCGGTCCACTAATGTTTGGTAGTGGATTTCTACGTGCTAGCCCTGATGCACAACCTTCAACGAAGGCATGCTCATTCACGCATGCCTCCACACAGAAGACGCTCTAGCTGAGAATCAAACGGGACAACGTCTTGCTATGAGGCAACAACGCTACCGGTGTTTTGTGGTCATTTTCTATGGTTTTAGTTGTTTTTCATTTTTAATTTAACCAGTGTGCTTTCCTAGCAGTTTGTCTGACAAAGCACACTGGTTAAATTAAAACTGAAACACTGAGCAGGATCTCATTCTCTGCATAGGAGCACTTGCCTTTTCTGTCCTTGTTATGCCTGGTCATCCTGCTGTGTAAGGAAAATGAAAAGGCATGTGAGAATACCTGACTTATGCCTACCATGACAGGGTGTATGTCTGGTAGGTTGTATGTGGCCTTGCTCTGTCTCCGCATGCAATAGAACAAACATTGGATAGACACAGACAGATATTGTGCCGTAATTGTATTGGGGACACACACAGAACATATGTGATTTGAGGTCTGCACTTTGTGTCCCCCACATATATATCCATATCTATAGCTGCAAGTGTGTACATATATATATATATATATATATATATATATATATATATATATATATATATATATATATATATATATATGAGATATATGGATTTATTTCTGTTTTATTTCATTTTATTTTCATTTATTAACTGGGGTAGAACACTAACTTGGGAAGCAAATAAAAAAATTAATTAACAGTTACAAAATTAAATCAAATAATGCATTTACATTTGTGGTATGAAAATAATTGAGACAAAGCAAACAGAATAATAAATACAAAGGTTTTACCCTACAATCACAACAAGCTTCCACCATTATAGTGGTATTGATCACAACATAATTTAATGAATGTACAGGTCCCAAACTCCAAACCATTCTAGTACTTTTGGACTTAAGGAATTTGAAGATGATTTACACTATCCCTGGGACTCAGAAACATTTTCTGCATCACAATAAGTATTTTTTATGTGATAAGTGACCACGCACAGGGTGTGTGCAATTCAGAGCCTCTCTGAACAACATAAGAAATTATGTGGTCAGCATAGCATGCTAATAGTGGTATAATGAGATGGTTATGTGCAACATTTTTTTTTTAATGAGGGCACTCAAACATGGTGGAGGGATTCCGAGATGTATGTATACTAAAGCAAGAGGTACTAGCTCTAGAGTTAATGACCACAGTAAAATCTTAGAGTTGCAGGAAGTGAATCATGAAAATATGTATGGGATAGCTGTTGTGCTAGTAAATCTATATATACAACAGGCTGCACTTGTTGCTGGTATTCACAATGTTGCATGTCATTACTCTCAGAGGAGCCATGTCATTTGTCCATGCTTAAGATTTCGTGTTGTCCACAACACTGAAATTGTGGACTGCTACCATGTGGATGGAGTCATCATGTAGGAATTGGTCAAGATGTGCTGCTCTCACATGCAGGCCCATTGTTAGCGTGGAGTACGTGTTCCTGTGGATACCAAGTTATGTGTGGCTTGAAGAACATTAGCTACAGGGACCTTTAAGTGACCAACAGGGGAAACTGTGGATGTATCTTTGGCATCTGCCTCAAGAATACACCATCATTTCATTGATGCCATGCTACAGCATGTGGTTGAGCATATGTGATTTCCAGAACCATAGAAGACACACGCACACACACACACACACACACACACACACACACACACACACACACACACACACACACACACACACACACACACACACACACATACACACAAACACAGATATAAACACACAGAACACCATGTGGGACTTTTATGACCTAGCCTATTTCTCTGAGATATTGGGGGTTATAGACTGTAGCCATATTTCAATAAAGGCCCCACATAAGAACAAGGACAGAGGTATATTGAATGGAAGGTTTTCTATTCCATCAATTACCAGATGGTCTGTAATGCACATAGTATAATACACATTGTGTCCGCAGGCCACCCAGACAGTGCTTATGACTCCCACATATAGCACATGTGGGATATATATCAGTGGTTTATATGGGGAAAAATTAATTAAAGAAATGCCATGTTGGTCCACTAACAGATAAGACAGAGACACTGGAACACAGCCGTGATGTAATACCTTTTATTGATCAAACAGTGGTTTTGCAATTACAGGATCTTTTGAGCTGTCATGAGCCCTTTATCAGGACTTATTAAGTTACTGATGTTATTTACAATGCTTAAATATCCACTTGTGCCTTGTTTCAAAGTATAGGGTTCATTTACTTGCACTTCCAAAAATGTGGTTTATCTAATCACATGCAGGCAATGTCCAGAGACAGGTTATATATGAGAGACAGACCAGTTACTCAGAACTAGGATAAATGTTCACAGATATCTATTTAAAAAAATGGGTTATCTGCCAAGTCCTAGTCTTAAGTTGAGCAAGTGTAGGAGTCTTAGTGATGGAAGTCACCATGGGAAAAACGAAGAAATGTATCCACTTGCTGTTCCTGGTGGTCTATTGTATTGTTCATAGTCTCCCACTTCACTTGGTTCGCAGATGTCTTCCTTTGATCTACTTTGAAGGATCTAGCTGTAGAATAAAAATGCTCTGATACTCAGTCCTGGTTTCAAACTTCTTTTATTGGCAGATGAGTGCTGCTTAGAAGACTGAGTAACACTCATCAACCAATAAAATAAGTTTAAAAACAGGACTGAGTATCAGGATTTTTATTCTGATTTTCGTTTGAAAAATCCTTCTACTTTCCACTGCTAGATCCATCAGAGTAGACCAAAGGAGCACATCCATGAGCCAAGTGAAGTAGGGGACTATGAAAAACACAATAGACCTCCAGGAAAAGCAAGTGGATACATTTCTACAAATGCGCATTTATAAACAAAATAAATGACAAGCCAGTGTCAGCACACTTTTCCCAGTCTGGTCACTGCATCAGATACAAGAGTTATGGTTCTTAAAGAACATTTCCGTACACAATTGGAAAGAAGAAAAATGGAGATTGAATTAGTTCAATTGTTCAGTCTGACAGTTAGTGGACTGAACATGGGCATTGGTTTCATGGCACACTATAGTCCCTAACTTTTCTTTTGAGCAATTAATAGTGGACATAAATACGGTATACTGAAGAGCAACAATTTTTTTCTTATAATTTATGATTTATAATGAACTTTGTATTCAAACTGAAGACTATTTCAGAATATTAATAGTAACTGTTAAGATGACTGGAGTCTATATTTATGTGTTATATTCACGACAAGAGAATAGTTATGTTCATGTAAGGCAAAAGTTTGGTCAGATCAGCAGTAACCGTAAACTTAACAGTCAGTAAGGTCTTAATGTTGAGACAGTTTTAACAGTATAACAAAACGTTATCCCGTCCTGATGTTCTTCAGAACTTTAGGCTGACATAACATTTTATTTTTTATTTCTTTCTGTCTCTCTCTTTCTCCTTCTTTCTCTCTTTCTCCCAGTTTGCTAAACTACAGCCTCTGTAGTGTATTAAATGCATACAGCATCCACGCATTTTAAAACCATATCTTATTCTCTTGGTAGTCCATGTCTTTCTCATCAATGCAGACTGGACATTATTGCTAATTTATATTTTCTGCTAACTAAAACATGTCTCACAAACCTTAGTTGTTTAGTCAGACTAACAATTTACAAAGTATAACTTCTTGTTTTCCTTCTCTGGATTTAACTAATCACCCTAGATATCTCTTGTTTTGAGATTTATTGTCTCATTAAATGCCAGAGCAGTCTCTCTGAGAGTTAATCTTCCCTGATAAATGAACACTGACACTAATGTAACATGCAAAACTTTGATATTTATAGCATGTTGTGACTCTTTTCCAGAGTTTCTTTTCTCTCTCTCTCTCTCCTTCTCTCTCTTTCACAGACACACACACACACACACACACACACACACACACACACACACACACACACACACACACACACACACACACACACACACAGTCACTATCTGTCTTTGAAGTCCGAGCTGCATTTTTTTTCACGCTAGCGTTTTTCAGGATTTCTTTATTTTCTTAGCCAATTGGAAATTAATGATTTATTTCTCTTTCTAGGCATAAGTGGATATTTAACCACTGTGTTTAACATCAGTAACTTAATAATCCCCAATGAAGGGCTCATGCCAGCTCAAAAGCTTGATTTATTGTAAAACCTATGTTGGCTCAATGAAAGGTATTTCATCACATCTGTGTTCCAGTGTCTTTGTGGTATGTGTGGGTGCTTTTGCCCCCAGGCATCTTATTGGAGATGCTGGGTATTCCCCAGAGCCTTGGTTAATGACACAATTCAGAAATCCACAGATAATGGTAGAAAATTGTTAAAAATATGCCCTGTCACAGACTCAGGACATTGATGAATGTGTGTTTGGCCTGCTTCTACTATCGATGAATCTGCAGTATGTTCCTACCACATGCAGTAAGATAGTCTCAGTATGTACAATGTTGAATAACATCATTGTATGCAAACAGTTGCAGCAGGCAGACACATTTGGGAGGGGGAGGAACTCCCAGACTTGGCAGTGGAAGTCTGATTGTGAGGGCTGACACATCATCACAATAAGCCATCATCACAATCAGCCTATCCCTGTATTTTGGACCTGGCCATATGCTGGTTTGTAGCTGTTGAGACATGTATCTTATTTGGTTGGTGGAATTTATGACATGAACAGCCACTGGCATGACATCCACCTCTGTTGCACACATGCTCAATGGAGATTGTGGAAACTAAGGGGAGGGCACAGCAGGGGAAGACATCTGTTCCTAGCTACATCTGTCTACAACATCCTGCATTTGTGTGTCCTCCTGTGTGTGGTTTTCACAGGTACAGAGGCTGTGTAAACTGATGGAGTATGGGAATGTGGACACCATACTGCCAATGTCCAACAGGGACACCATGATTTATGGCTGTACCAAACTTTGGCTACCATCATCATAGGTTCATAGGTTCATAGGTTCATACTAGGCTATCTGCCCAAGGGCATTTATAAGCCTAGCCCATAGTTATGTGGCTTTCGCCACCCCTTTAGTTTGAATAAAAACTATGCCTATCATTTTGCTGTGCCTCTGTCAAGCAGTGGCGCTGAAGTAATCCCTGGGGTATATCTGCAATCTCCCATCCATTGGTCAAGATTCCTCTTGAACAAGACCAGAGAGGTGCTCTGCCTCACATGTACCGGGATTTTGTTCCACAGCATAGGGAGTCTCTGGGTGATGAATCTGTCCCTCCAGCACGTTCTATTTATAACCGTGTCAAGGTTTAAGTCTCCCGCCCTTGTGGTTCTGAGGGATCTAGATTTTTGAGGTGAAGCATATTCATCAAATCTGGGTTTGACATGGCCTTATATGTCAGGCACAGGTCACCTCTGAGCAAGCGGTATGAGACTGAATAGAGCTGGAGTTCTTTCAGTCGGGCAGCATAAGACATATTTTGAGACCCTTTATCCTTTTGGTGAGGAACTTTTGGGGCCTTTCAAGCTGCAGCAGGTGTCTGGTCAGATACATTCGAGCGGGGCATTGTACTCAATCATAGGTCTAATAAGTGATGAGTACAGGGGGACGATGACCTCCCTTGATCTAGATGTGAATCCCTTCATGATCAGGTGGGTGATATAGAAGGTTTTCCTAACTACTTTAGCAACATGAGTGTCAAACGAAGGCTACTGTCAACCTGGGTCCCCAGATCTCTGATGACTTTTCTGTGCTCAGTGGATTGCCACCTATATGGTAGCGAGGGTTAGCCTTGCTTTTCCCAAAGGGTATGACTACGCATTTTTTGTCGTGTAACTCCAGGCCATGGCTCTGGCACCAGTTATCCATTTCTGTGAGGCCCTTCTGGAGGATATCTGTGTCAGATGTGTTTTCGACCATGGCGCCCAGTTTGCAGTCATCTGCAAACTTTGTCAGCCATAACCCTCCTGTGTTTGCTTGTACTTCAGAAAAGTAGATGCCGAACAAGAGGGACCCAGGACTGAGCCCTGTGGGACACCACTTGTGACAGGCTTTGAGTCTGACATGGCTCCAGCAACTCTGACCCTGTGGGTTCTGTCACTTAGCCAGTTTGCAACCCATCTTGTGATGTATGGGTTTACATTCAAGCTGATGAGTTTTTCGATGATACCTGAGTGGGGTATTGTGTGAAGGCCTTTGCCAGGTCGAGGTATGCTGTATGGACTGCCTTTCCCTCATCAATGGCCTTGGTGACTGTCTCGAAAAAGTCAACCAAGTTTAAGAGGCAGGATCTGCCTTTGACAAAGCCAAACTGAGTTGGATCCAAAGTCTGCAAGTTCCCTATGTCTTTATTTATGAGTTCCATTATGATCCTCTCCATGGCTTTGCAGATAAGGCTTGTCAAGCTAATGGGGCGGTAATTTCCAGGGTCTGTGGAGGCCATCAGAGAATGAATTGTTTTTGACATCAGGCATCTGTATATCCACAGAGAAGGAGACTGATAAAACTTCCCCTGTGAAGACACTAAAAGAAATTACATACATTAAGTAAGTGAATATCAGTGAAAGAATGAATACTTATTCTGTACTGGACAGAATGATACATAATGCACCTTGTGCTGCTTATGTCTGAATCTGAAGCCCTGATGTTCCTATGAATAGCTTTGGCAATGCTCTTAGTCTGCCCTGCATTGCATATTTACCCACTATGCAGATATTTAATCCTGTGAAGACATACCCACCTGGACAAATCCAGTGGGTATTCTGGGCAGCTGAACTAGTAGCTGAGCAACTGTATCTAGGATTCCACAGTGGTATCTTGATGTGTCAGAACCCCAGTGCAGAGAGGTGAGGATCTCCTGTGTCTTTATTGAAGACGGTTTAGTTGACAGTCCATTTCTCATTGCCATCAGCTCCTAAACCAGTCAGGCAGCATGTGCTTTAGCAGCACCAGTTGTGTCATTGGCCTAGCTTCTCTTTTCCTCATAATTCATTCACAGGACACAGACAGCATGGATGTCATTCACAAAATCTTGTCAGGTATGGCCACAAAATGGTTTGTCAGATTTAACCTGGCTGATCATCATTCAACCATGGAGATGAAGCGCCTACAGCAGGATCTCATTCTCTGTGTGGGAGAACATGCAGTAGTATCTCATTCTCTGCATGGGACAACCTGCAGTAGGATCTCATTCTCTGCATGGAAGAACCTTCAGTAGGATCTCATTCTCTGCATGGGAGAACATGCAGTAGTATCTCATTCTCTGCATGGGACAACCTGCAATAGGATCTCATTCTCTGCATGGGACAACCTGCAGTAGGATCTCATTCTCTGCATGGGAGAACATGCAGTAGTATCTCATTCTCTGCATGGGACAACCTGCAATAGGATCTCATTCTCTGCATGGGACAACCTGCAGTAGGATCTCATTCTCTGCATGGGACAACCTGCAGTAGGATCTCATTCTCTGCATGGGAGAACATGCAGTAGTATCTCATTCTCTGCATGGGACAACCTGCAGTAGGATCTCATTCTCTGCATGGGAGAACATGCAGTAGTATCTCATTCTCTGCATGGGACAACCTGCAGTAGGATCTCATTCTCTGCATGGAAGAACCTGCAGTAGGATCTCATTCTCTGCATGGCAGAACATGCAGTAGTATCTCATTCATTGCATGGAAGAATCTGCAGTAGGATCCCATTCTCTGCATGGGACAACCTGCAGTAGGATCTCATTCTCTGCATGGGAGAACATGCAGTAGTATCTCATTCTCTGCATGGGACAACCTGCAGTAGGATCCCTTTCTCTGCATGGGACAACCTGCAGTAGGATCTCATTCTCTGCATGGCAGAACATGCAGTAGTATCTCATTCTCTGTATGGGACAACCTGCAGTAGGATCTCATTCTCTGCATGGCAGAACATGCAGTAGTATCTCATTCATTGCATGGAAGAATCTGCAGTAGGATCCCATTCTCTGCATGGGACAACCTGCAGTAGGATCTCATTCTCTGCATGGGAGAACATGCAGTAGTATCTCATTCTCTGCATGGGACAACCTGCAGTAGGATCCCTTTCTCTGCATGGGACAACCTGCAGTAGGATCTCATTCTCTGCATGGCAGAACATGCAGTAGTATCTCATTCTCTGTATGGGACAACCTGCAGTAGGATCTCATTCTCTGCATGGAAGAACCTGCAGTAGGATCTCATTCTCTGCATGGGAGAACATGCAGTAGTATCTCATTCATTACATGGAAGAATCTGCAGTAGGGTCTCATTCTCTGTCTGGAAGAACCTGAAGCAGTATCTCATTCCCTGAGTGAGAACTTACATTTTCCTTCTTCATTATGTCTGGGCATCCTGCTGTGCAAGGGAAATGAAAAATACTTGAGAACACCTGACATATGACCATCGTGATACAATCTGTGATGTGACTACGTGGTAGGTGAT
Organism: Protopterus annectens; assembly: GCF_019279795.1. Lineage (NCBI taxonomy): Eukaryota > Metazoa > Chordata > Ceratodontiformes > Protopteridae > Protopterus > Protopterus annectens. The sequence goes on along the minus strand of NC_056737.1, from coordinate 1,887,717,084 downwards.
ATGTGCCTTGCTCTATCTCTACAAGCAAGAGTACACACACATATTGGATAACCATAGACAGGTTATGTGTCCTACTTGTATTGTGACCATCTCCCAAAAAACATTGGACATTGAAGAGATATGGATTGGACTTTGCAGTTGGTATACACACACACACACACACACCAGTCTGTTATAATATTCCACTGTTGATGACCATCCATGTTATGACTGCCACTAGCTGGCTTTACCTAGGCCATGCTTTTGACAGCATACAGGCTTAGCCATGGATGTATTCTGAGTACACTCATATGTAGGTATAGTACAAGTAGGAAGAAAAGGTGAATTTCTACTGCAGCGTGTACTATGCAGCTACACGGACTTATATATGTTGGGTTAACATATGTGCTGACACTGAATACAGGCTGATTACAGTTTGTGTAGCAGATAAACATACGATCTGTACTCCACCAAGCATGACGCATGCAAAGCACACACTCATAAGCAGTACTAACATCTCCCTGCAACATCACTGTCCTGCTGTGTACATTCATTCAGATGTATCAGCCAGTAATATGAGCATAAAACAGTCCTTCTTCCTGCACTCCTTCCTGGTGCAACATAGGCTCTCAGTACATCCTAATTAGGCTACCAAGTGCAGGGAAGGTAACAGCCTTGACATGAATTTCATGGTGAGGCTAGTAACCTGCAAATGATGTCAGACAGCAAAACCAGGAGACATCTCTGGCCTCTATCCTTTTAAAAATGCAACCATGGCTAAAATGTACAAGTGCAGAGACTCCTAATCATATATTTTGAAGACGGTATTGCCCCATTCTACAGCAATTTGTATCCTCTCATGGCAAGGAAACAGAATGAAGAACAAAACCCCTCACACCAATCTGCATGACTGGACCTGTAAGTATACCTCTCAACCTGTAAGTGCAAAAAATCTGGACTAAGCCAAAAATAATTTGCAAGAAATGGGGCAGGTGAAGAAAAGGCCTACCATCATGGTTAGAGTTTAAATATTATTCTGCTGGTGGTTTAAAGTATATATTAGGTTCCACATTGATTTTATAGAGTAGTACTAGGCTATCTGCCTGTGTGGGCAGTTTCAAACCCTGTACCTTGTGTTTGTAAGGCAAACACCTTAACCATTAGGCCAATCTCCCACAGTTTGTTGATCTTCCATTTATTCAATTATTTTGATACTGTGATTTTGTTTGGTGACAGGTTTAAGTTTCTCTGGCATCAGACTATGGCAGTCTTGAGGACAGTTTTTAAGCTATGAACTACTAACACGTTTTAGCATGTAATCCTTACATTGATTCCCTCAGTCTCCATTTACCTGTTGTATGACTGTGCAAATCACGGAACCAGACCATGCTCCCAGGGTCAGCCCTGAAAAGAGGCACTTGTACCTAATGAATTTACCTCTACTGCCTTTATTAATGACAAGCTGCAAAAATATAAACACACAAACACACCATAGTGGCCAAACTGACAGCAGTGCACGTATTGCATTGTCATAGTGAGAGCATGTGCCTGTGGTGCACACTCACACACACGCACACATGCACACACGCACACGCACATACGCACACACACACACACACACACACACACACACACACACACACACACACACACACACACACACACACACACACACACACTCACATCTCAAAATAAGTGAATCATAACAAGTAAATGCTTATCATGACACAAAACTGGCTGTTTGTTATAAATTAAATGGATCAGAAGTTCTTTGTTTTCAAATTCATTGACATGACTGTGCTCGACCACAGATAGTCTGTTAAGACCTATGTGTTGTGGAATGTCGTACCTCTAGCAGTCTACCCACATCCTTACAGTCCAAAGGAAGTTAAAAAGCACAAGACAAGCCAATGTAAATATTCTGTGGGCAATAAAAGCTATTAAAATGGTACAAGCACCAAGCTGCTCTGGTGGCACAGAAGGATAAAGCCCAGACTAAGGCTCATCCGATCTGTCTTCGATCAGCAGCTTGGACAACTGATGGAGTGGCAGGGAAGGGATTGGCATGCTCATCCCAAGGGGAGGATGCTTAATGATATACTCCCTAAGGGGGTGTGGTCCAAAGAGGGGAGTTTCCCACAGATGTAAACAACAAGTGTGGTGGGTGGGGAAAGGGAGGTGCATATGGCAAAAAAAAAAAACAAAAAAAAAAACATGGTACAAACAGCAGTATTACCAGTAAAAATGATTCTTTACAGTGATAATAGTCAGTGCATGCAAGGCCCTTACATCAATATTACAATATATTATATTGTACACAAGCCAAGAATAATACTTTCTATAAATTTTCACAAAGAAATTATCATACCATGCAAACTGCACAGCAAACGCATATATGAGAATACTTTTGTTAGCCAGACATTAGCTTTTATATGACATCAAGAAATTCCTCTGAATATATGTTTACTAAGATATTTACTGGAATTTGAAAAATGACATGTATAATTAGCTATATAAATAGCATCAAATATTTCTCAAGATATACAACTTCAAGTGCATATATCAGTGATACTTTTTTGGCATCATGTTTTACCTGATGCCATGCAATAACTTGTAAGTCATCTGGTTTATAAATATTAAGAACATATGGAAATATTCAATATCTTCATAATTACTAGAAACAGTTAGCAATATGTCCTGCACAGTGTACTATAAGTATACATTGACAATGTATTTTTCTGTTCCTTTCATGGTGTTTCATGCCATGTTTCTCAATAATATGTGAGTCTCTCTTTTATATAAATATGAATGTAAATATGAACCGCACTGCAGCTGTGTGAAGTGCCTACTGTAGGTAGGGTAAGTTATGCATTCAGGGAAAATACAATCTCGAGACATGTTTAGTCGCAATGAGAAAAACATCATTACTGGCTAATTTGCATGCCTCTGAATCGCCATTAATTACCACCACTATTAAAAAGCATTTTGTGGTGGTCATTACCACTGGCATCTAGTGAATCTGTTTTGGCACAGGCACCCCTGTCATTCACTCTCACACAAATGCAAACATTTATACACACGCGTGCACGTGTGTGTACACACACACACCCACACACACACACACACACACACACACACACACACACACACACACACACACACACACACACACACACACACACACACACACACACACACACAATCTCCCTAATGCACAGACATTCATGAAGCATCATATACATTCTCTTACTTGAATTAACTCAAACACACATTCACCCACATGCACACACAGACACACACACACACACAAATATATATATCTACTCTTGATCTCCTACATAACCCCCTGCTGTGTCAAGACAGATGCATACATGCACAAAAAATATTTATACACAATCTCCTACATAACACAGATATACACACATGGACACAAACTCTCAAAGCTACTACAAAAGTCATCCCAGTCCATTCATATGTATGCAAACACATATGCAGACTGTGACACACACATCCACATACTCACATACCTCCCACCACTATGTTTCTACTGAAGTTTGCTAAATGTACTTACAATGTGGCCTTTCTCATTGACTTGAATGTGTGACCACCATCTTTTGTCTGTGTTAATTTACACAGATGAATGAGTCTCTGAATTGCTTAGCGATGTAAATCACTTACCACTTGCATTTCTGTGGGACAGCACATGGCTATTTAGCATTAGCCTCTTCACTGGAATGAATCATTATCTTATAGTGGGACTGGTGGGACAGCCCATTGTGGTGGCTCTTCTGACCATAGAAAATGACTGCAGTGGACCTAATCTCTGAATTGGAAAGGGTTACAGCAAAGAGTTGTCTGCGCATGGTAGAGCTTACTACTTGGGGTAAGCCTTTCTGAATCCCAAGGAATAAGTGACAATTACTGATGCAACGCATCCTATATCAACAATCTTAGTATTATTTTTTACAGACATACCTTACCCATACCTCTCAACTGTCCAGAGTTTTGCATCATATTTTTAGTCTGTTACTCATAAAATTTGTGGTTTTTCTGGCAAATCACTGAGGATTGAAGTCACTAAATAATGTCATGCATTTGAGTTTCAGGCTTCATTTCCTTCAGAAGATGCACACTAACATAAATTCTGTTATTCTAGTAACTATCTAAGCTCATAAGAGCAATATTTAAAACCTGCCCCTATTTTGGGCATTTGTCTCCCTATTACCTTAGGCTTTGTACATCTGTGTTGGCAGGTTGGGAGGTATAACCTTACCCTTTTTCATACTTCTTGCTATTACATGCTAAGTCATTTAATTATGGAAGCTAGACACAAAAAATTCTGGATGACGTAAGGCATTACATGTATTAAGTGGAAGTGTACAAAAAGGAACCATAGGCTTGAGTGAGTTAATATTTTGAAGTATTCAGGAAACAGTTTAAATATGGGTACTCTCATAGCTACTAAGTTTTCTAAACTATCTCCAGAGATTAAAGCAAAACCAACAAAGTAGGTTTAGAAAGAAAGGAAAAAAACTACAACCTCGAAATCCATGTGCCATTAACATCTGAACTCAGAAAATAACCTAAAATATACACGATAATAAATACTAGGGTAATACAATGAATGTGGATGTGATTACTTTAAAGTAGTAACTGAGAGAAAAAAAGACATAAAATTTGAAACTGAAACATTTATCTGAGAGAAAAAAATATAAATGCTGATACAGAAACATTAGGCTGAAAGGAATCTTCTCTACACTTGGTATTGTGCACATTACAATTTCATGGTTGTTCTTACCTGGATACTTCATTTGCCAGCTGAGAATTCAGTTTCAGAAAACTATCAGCCCTTCAGCAACACATATTCAAACTCTGAAGAGACATCTGATTGAGAACTACATTTCCACTTCCCAAGACAAGTTATTGCCAAGAGATCTTGTTTATAAAAGTATGACCCCTTTTTAAGTAAAAGGTGAGAAGACACAGTTTACATTTTGTAGAAGGCTCAGTTAGAGTTCTGTCATCTACTTCATCTTTCCATGTTTGTCTGTAGGGTTATGACAGCAACTCCAAAACTTACCTGTGGTATTTCTGCCTCACTTCAACATTTTTCATTTTCTGTAACCTGGCCTCCCAGGACCTTGGTATTGTTCAGTGCACTTTCCTGCTTTAGTTTTCCAGCTGTTGGATTGGTGACCTTCCACCTTTCTTGTTCATGCTCATTTCTTCATTCTTTCTCTCACTGCCAGCAAGTGGAGGATGGGATGTTCCACTTACCTATTCAGGTGTGTGAGTATGTGTGCATGGGTCCACCTGTGAATGTTCGTATGAGTGTGTATATGAGTGCATGCTCCATGTGTATGTGCATGTTTTGTGTGTGTGACACAAGGCAGATGGGAACTGTTGTTTTATATTGATGGGCAATAAATAGGATAGTTAGCCATAGAGACCCTGACGCTATGGGCCCTGGATGGCTGTCTGTATCACCCTTGTTATAATCCACCATTAATTGTTTTTATAAACATAGAAAGTTGCTAGAATAATAGGTTTTTGGGTTAGAACACATTTTTGTTAGGAAATGAAGTCTGAAACTCAAATGTATGTCATTATGTAGTGACTTCACTCCTCAATGATTAACCAGAAAACAACAGATTTTATGATGGACTGACCAAAAGTATGAGACAAAAATCTAGATATTCTGAGAAAATCTGGTCAAGTCAGAGGTATGCCTGTATGCTACAATGACAACAACAAACACTTTACATTACCAGAGTAGTAGTGCAGTTTACAAACAAACATTTTATGAAAAAGTAGCAGATAAAGTTTGGGATATACACCTGCAAACAAGTCACCTAAAATCATGTATTCCTCAGTTCCCATAAGATTTGAAAATTGCTGGCCTGCAATTTTCCTTAGTTCAATGAGGCCTGTGGTGGCTGTGGGGCATTATACCACATAAATTTGAAGTTTCTAGCATGGTACTTATGCTAATGAGGCATGAAGTAATGAATATTCTTGAATGGCAGTTTTTACTCGTAGCTATAATTGGGAAATATGCACTTACTACACATGCTATGCCAGCAGTTTGTGTTCTGTGTATGTTTCTGTTTGCCAAAGACCTTTTTCTACTGTTCTACATACCCATTTTCATTCCTTTTTATAGTCAAAAAACTAATTTAAACATTGCAGTAAGCTCTTTAATGCTTTTCCATTGTGTCACAAAGCACATATGTGAAAATGCTGAGGTGTATCCAGGCTTTCTACTTGTTTGTTTTCCTCATGTTTATCCTAGCCACATTTGCAAGCCTTCTTTTGTAGTTGGTCCTGTGATTTTTGTGGGCAGGTTATTTAATTCCCATCAGAACTGTCCCTTTTTACCAAGTTAATTGATAATTAACCTCAAGCCTCATCATACTATGAGCCTTATCTGAAGTCGGCATGCCACAATTGTACTAAGCATGTTTCTGAATCCAAGGAAGTATATAGTTCTATAAAAAAAGTTCTATTGGAGGGTAAATATATGACTCACAGAAAGGAATTAGAAGGAGATATTGTGATAGAATGGTAGAGGCGAATAAAGAAGGGTCAGTTGGAAGGTGAGTTTAGATATACCTGACTTAAATAGTGAAGAAACGATAAATAAGAGAGAGGTACGTAGAAGAGATAATAATGCTGAATTATATTAGGTGATGAATTCATGTCTAGAGTATTAATAAGTAGCTTTTCTGAACAGAAATGTTTTGAGTTGATTATAGAATCTGGGGAAGGAGGAGACTGATTTTTACCTTTGCAGGCAATAATTACCACATATGAGGCGCTAGTATTGAAAGACTTTGGTTGATGTTACATAAGTTGTTTCTAGGGGGCTGCAAAAAGAGGTGGAGGTTGATTGGGATCTCTGATTGTAGGAATGTGTTCATTTTGTAAATCTTCTGACATGAAAGTAGAAAGTGTCATGGTTCAATAATTTCTAAGTCATGGATGCTGTGAAAGGTATGCACCTGTACTGAATTGGTTGCCAGTTTGCTTTAGTAAGTAGTATGCAGTGATGTTTATTTTGAGATGCTAAAGAGAAAAACCTGCAAAAGCTATTAGTGCTGGTATGGAAAGATGATATGTTTTTCTGGAAGCAAATGTTATAATGGGCAGCTGTATTCAAGCTGAATTCATCTGTCTATGGCCATTGTTCACATTCTTCCCGCTGATGAGGGGAAGTGATAAATGTACTCAGCCCCCCCCCCCAAAAAAAAAATATATATACTGTGTAAAGGGAGTGCCATATGAGTTGTATTATGGGTGTTGAAGCCTTGAGTGGCATGTCTAAGTCCATTTACCCCTACAAGACATATACGTATTAAGGAATGATCCACAGCTGTGTGTGGGTATATTAGAATTTACCCATGATCGATATGGTTTGAGCACAAGGGTGAAGCCCGAGTGATTAAACAAAGCCAGTGGTGGTTAAATCCTGATATACCCACACACAGGAGTGGATTATTGATTTTATACAATGCCATTATTTAAGAAAAAAAATTACTTACCTTTCTTAAATAATGTGATTGTATAAGGGCACTTCTGTCTTCATCCATGTTGTCTTTACTATTCTGATGTACGTACTGTACATGCATATGGGGGTTACATTCCCATGCTTGCACAGTACATAACTGCAAGAGAAATGACTGAGAAAACAGAATCTCTGTTACTGTTTGTTTATGTTTTTAAGTGTTAAAAAAAACAGATATTTACAGACACAGCACAAAAATATGAGGAAAATCAGGTATGTTTCTGTTTTAGTTTTGCAGAACGTACCTGATTTTTCTCATATTTTGGTGTGTCCTCCAGTATATACCAATAGAAAAATCTGGTTATAAAGTGGGTGGTGCTGCAGTAGTATTGTCTCCTCAGTATGACGCTGTCCGGTCCAATTCTCAGCTAGAGCGTCTTCTGCGTGGAGACATGCGTGAATGGGCGTACCTTCATTGAAGGGTGTGCATCAGGGCTGGTAACTCGGCATGTAAAAATCAACTACCAATCATTAGCGGACCAGAGTTCCACTGTGGCGACCCCTAAACGGGAAAAGCCGAAAGACACAAACAAACTTTAGTGGCTGGGCCTTTTTCTATTGGTTTACACTCAATTTATAACAGCCATGCCAATTGGACTGTCCAATTAGTGTGCTCATTTTTGAATAGTAATGAACCATTATTGTATACATTTGAATAACATATGCTAGGGTGTACATTAGAGTCATCTAAGCATACACCCAAGCTGTTAGGACACAGAACCCCAATGGACAAGTGTATTATAAGCCTGGGTATTTGTAATATATGTTTAGTGTACAACTTAGTATGTGTTATTACACTTATGAAATTACATTTTAATACAGTTTTTTTTTTGACTGGACATTGTTTTTGATGTAAATGGCAATAGTTTACAGACACCTCTTACCCAATCAAATTGCTTCATTTTTTAAATCATATATATATATATATATATATATATATATATATATATGTGTGTGTGTGTGTGTGTGTGTGTGTGTGTGTGTGTGTGTGTGTGATGAGGAATTATTAATATTGCTTTGATTCTAGGGTAACATTTAATGAACATTTGAGGTAAGGTGCAGATAATCTAGAAATGTGTTACATTCATACTACTGTGCTTCTTGCCTGCCAGTCTAAATTTGTACATCCTGCCCTGCTGACATAGCTGCTTGTTTTCTTTCTTTTTCAAATGCCCATCAGGAAATCCTACCACCAGAAGTGCTTTGCTGTTGCCCCTGACATAAAGGCTTGATGAGAATTTATTGCACTTTTGAGAGCTGACTGGAGAACAAAGGTTAATGGAAGCAACAGGTTCCGGACCCCATAAATCACCTGGTGCTAGATGAGGGATACCCAGCAAGCAGTGCAATCTTCCTGACAGAACATGTTGACTCAACTGTTACACTGTGAAAGATAAAGGTGCAATCATGCAATCAGTGTAAACTGAAACACCTGAGATCCTTTCATTTATGGCCCCTTGAGAGACTTTCATCTGTTCCCTTTGCCAGATTAAATGGTAGCTGACATCAATTTACAGCAACTGTATGTCGTTTTTAGGTTGAAGCAACTGTGTTTCACAATAGGGACTGTCACGACTAAAAATTAAACAAGTTAGGTACTGAATACTTGCGGCTATAAAAATAGTACAGTGAAAATATTGTCAGAATAAATGTGAATCTGGATATATATATATTTGATATTAACCTTCACAGCACTCAGATAGATTTTGTATTCATTGAGGCTAATTATTATTATTATTATGTTTGTTGCCTTCATTCTTTGTACATGACAATGATGGATGATTTCTGCACTTGACTAGTGACTTGTGAGGAGCCTTTCTGATGTACAGACACACTGTCATACTTGAAAGGCAGGTGTTTTCAAGAAGCAGGTGGAACTGTCATCAATTTATTTATGTCCCCTAGCAGTGATGTAAGTACCATTACATAGAAATTATATCAGTATATAAAAAAATCATTTGTTTATAACAAGAGAAAGATCAGAAGCAAATATGCTGCAAAAATGATTTCATGTCCACATGTGGTAAAATAAATGTCAGGAAAAGACATGTAGAAATAGATCACATTTGCTCAAAAGGAAAGAGGTCTGTTTCACAGATTTACAGAGCTGAATTCGCGAAATAAAAAAAGGTTCAATATTCAGCTGTCTTTCCAAGTAGAGCAAACGTATTACTCACAATTTTTTACTATCACCCACATTCTCTTAGAAGTCTTTCAAATGTTGTCTTTGCTTTCTCTGAATGTGTTATTTATCCAACATCTAGCATTTAGAAAAATTGCTGGCATTTTGCTTCATAATTCAGGCAATATCATTTTAATAGACATAATATATTACTAGCACTGAAATGCCATTTCTAAACCATACATTTTGGACATAGACAAATGACGTGGAATTCTTATGAAGTTGAATCAGGGCAGGTCTGCAGAGCTGGGTTCCGTGTGTGTTAGAAATACTTTGCACAAAAGAACCGTTATATAACCACTTAACCAATCACTAATATTACATTTTGTCTGAGGATATATATGGCTCTTTCCAGGGAATTCAGTGCAGCAAAGTTAAACTGGGTAATAGACAAACTCATCTTAAACTAGATAATAGACAAACTCGGCTACACAGCATGTAACAGTTCAGACATTTTTGGAAGTAAAGAGAATCATTCTGCTTTCCTCAACTCTAGCTTTTTGAGAGTACCTGCAGTCACAGTTAAAAGTGCTGTTCAAATGAACGTGTCACATAAGATGAAATTTTAGACCTCGCTACCTTTTTTCAATTTCTTTGCAATATTGAAGTGCCTGAAGATGTTTGGTACAACTTATCATAAACCACTCAGGCTTATTATAAATTGAGGCGTTTCAGTGAAGCATTTACATTATTTCAGGACTGTATTAGTAGTTGAAGCTGAAGGACTATGATTGGTGAAACAGTCTGGCTAATGAGAAAACTATCAGAACTAGAGGAAGATTAATTATTAATCAGTAGTTCAAAGGCAATCTACTTATCACAACATGTGAAATATTAATATCATTTTGGAATTCTTATACTACCCAATACATATATCCACGTGAATGTTTTGAAGTGTTTAGTATCTTGAGTTATCAGTAAATTATATTAGGAACATTATGTTTCATATGCAGACAAGTGCTGTACTGGAATTCAGGGGCTGTTTATAGAGTGAGGCATATTAAAATAGAAATGTAATCTTCTAGATTACAGATTATGTTGTTTAGAGAAGAATCCATAAACTGTCTACAGAGAGAGAGAAGCATTAGAGCCAAGCAGCACCCAGGTCACTCAGAATCATGTGATTCAGAGAAAGCAAAGTAAAGGACCATAACCACTGGCTTTTGTGAGTAAAATGTATTGTTTTTCTGTCAAGCAAATGAGTGCAGGATGAGCTAGATGCATACATATAAGGTTATGCATGATACAATGAAATCTGATGTCCCATGGCAAGGTTAAACCTATGTTACACAATTGTGGTGCTGCTGCTTAGATCAGTAAGTCTACTGTCATTAACCAGGCATGAATTATAACAATGGGGATGACTGCAATAACTAAGCAGCTAACATTCCTAGCTGTAAAGTAAAGACATCAGGCAGTTGAAAAACATTAATATAATGCCCGGTTGCAGTGCACACATCTAACAACTTGTGAGAAAGTGAAGCATTACTGTATGGATATGCAATTACTTGATTGTCTCTGGGATGAGTCATGGTATATATATGCACAGTGCTTGTGGTAATCCAGTACTAAAGAAGATCAAAATAAGGATGCTGGCCAGTACCTTTCATTGACCTTTGAGGTTACCACAGACATATTGCAGCTGTCTAGCAGCAGTATTCTTAATCACTTGCTGAATGCAAGTTGTCCTCTACAAAAGAATATATTCACATGCTCAGAAATTATGTTGAGAGGGCATCTGTAAAGTGAGACTGATAGTGAATGCACCCATAGATGCACATGTAGTAATACATGCACTTAGCACAGGTGATAGTCCAATCCATCTCAACAGGCATGGATTCCATTAGTCCGATGTGCAGGTGTCACCTGATTATCATGACTGTGCGATGGTGGTACTGCGGTAGCATTGTCGCCTCACAGTAAGACGTTGTCCTGTTCGATTCTCAGCTAGAGCGTCTTCTGTGTGGAGACATGCGTGAATGGGCGTACCTTCATTAAAGGTTGTGCGTCAGAGCTGGCAACTCAGCACGTAAAAATATACTGCCAATCATTAGCGGACCAGAGTTCCGCTGTGGCGACCCCTAACCGGGAAAAGCCAAAAGACACAACAACAACAACATAATGAATCTTTATATCTAACATCTAAGCAGCACATATAGTTATCAACATATGGTATGGCTGTGATGTACAGCATGCATTGCAAAGTGGCAGTGTACCATCTGGCTGCCTGCCTGGGAATGAAGCATAACCAATGCTGTCCTGGCTGCCATACCTCTCAACCATACCAAATTCCTCGGTAAATACCGGTTTTGAGGGCAAAATATTGGGGTGCCACAAATTCTCGAGTGGCCCCTTTAATTTTCGAATTTCCCGGGTTTATTTATTTATTTATTTATTTTTAAATTTGTTCCTGACGTCATCATGTGCAGGGCATGCATGATGATGTCAGCTTCACGAGGCAGAGACTGCATTGGCGAGCTATTCATACTTGCTGCAGCAGAGTCAAATTTCCCCAGGTTGTTGTTGTTGTTGTGTCTTTTGGCTTTTCCCGGTTAGGGGTCGCCACAGCAGAACTCCGGTCTGCTAATGATTGGCAGTAGATTTTTACGTGCCGAGTTGCCGGCTCTGACCAACATACTTCAACAAAGGTACGCCCATTCACGCATGTCTCCACACAGAAGACACTCTAGCTGAGAATCGAACAAGACAACGTCTTACTGTGAGGCGACAAAAGGTATAAAAAAAAGACTGTAACTGTCTGGGGCTGTTTACTGGTCTTGACACATTGATTTCTCTGTGTTACCCAGTCTTGCTGCATTGATTTCTCTGTGGGTTCTCATATGTGTGCTGAACTTCTTTGTTGTATGTGAGCTCAATTAGTTAGATTTCTCAGAGGGCTCATATGCAGAGAGAAACAGCAACGGCTCGATTTAATTTCTTTGGATTGCTTTCTCAGGCTCAATTTACTTTTTTTGCATTGGGCTAATATACGAGAGAAATGGCAGTGCCTCAGTTTACTTTCTTTGCATTTGTTTTGTACAGGTAACTTACTTATGGAAACGCTTACTGGAAATGGCAGTATTAGGAGAAACGTGTGCTCTATTACCAGGTCTTGCCGCATTGATTTCTCCATGTTACCCGGTCTTGCTGCATTGATTTCTCTGTGGGGCCTCATATGTGTGCTGAAATTACTTTGTTGTATGTGTGCTCAATTAGATTTCTCTGTGGGCTCATATGTGGGGAGAAACAGCAACGGCTCAATTTACTTTCTTTGCATTGCTTTCTCCAGGCTGAGGGGTCAGTTTACCTTCTTTGCAATGTTGGACTGGTATGTGGAGAAAAACAGCAACAGCTCAATTTACTTTCATTGCATTGCTTTTTGTACAGGTAATTTACTTATGGAAACCCACTTATTGAAAACAACAGTATTAGGGGAAACGTGCTCAATTACCTGGTCTTGTTACATTGATTTCTCTGTGGGCTCGTATGTGGAGAAAAACAGCAACAGCTCAATTTACTTTCATTGCATTGCTTTTTGTACAGGTAATTTACTTATGGAAACTCACTTATTGAAAACAACAGTATTAAGTTACCTGGTCTTGTTACATTGATTTCTCTGTGGGCTAAACAGCAACAGCTCAATTTACTTTCATTGCATTGCTTTTTGTACAGGTAATTTACTTATGGAAACCCACTTATTGAAAACAACAGTATTCGTGCTCAATTACCTGGTCTTGTTACATTGATTTCTCTGTGGGCTCGTATGTGGAGAAAAACAGCAACAGCTCAATTTACTTTCATTGCATTGCTTTTTGTACAGGTAATTTACTTATGGAAACCCACTTATTGAAAACAACAGTATTAGGGGAAACGTGCTCAATTACCTGGTCTTGTTACATTGATTTCTCTGTGGGCTCGTATGTGGAGAAAAACAGCAACAGCTCAATTTACTTTCATTGCATTGCTTTTTGTACAGGTAATTTACTTATGGAAACCCACTTATTGAAAACAACAGTATTAGGGGAACGTGCTCCAGTTACCTGGTCTTGTTACATTGATTTCTCTGTGGGCTCGTATGTGGAGAAAAACAGCAACAGCTCAATTTACTTTCATTGCATTGCTTTTTGTACAGGTAATTTACTTATGGAAACCCACTTATTGAAAACAACAGTATTAGGGGAAACGTGCTCAGTTACCTGGTCTTGTTACATTGATTTCTCTGTGGGCTCGTATGTGGAGAAAAACAGCAACAGCTCAATTTACTTTCATTGCATTGCTTTTTGTACAGGTAATTTACTTATGGAAACCCACTTATTGAAAACAACAGTATTAGGGGAAACATGCTCAATTACCTGGTCTTGTTACATTGATTTCTCTGTGGGCTTGTATGTGGAGAGAAACGGCACCAGCTCAATTTACTTTCTTCTGTACCAGCAATTCACTTATGGAAACTACTGCTGTATTGCTTATTAGGTGTGTGTGGGGTCAGTTTACTTTATTTGCAATGTTAGACTGGTATGTGGAGAGAAACAGCAACAACTCAATTTACGTTCTTGCTTTCTGTGTATTTACTTATGAAAACTTTGCTTATTGGAAACGACAGTATTAGGATAAATGTGTGCTGAATTACCCAGTCTTGCTGCATTGATTTCTCTGTGGGCTCATATGTGGGGAGAAAGGGCTCAATTTACTTTCTTCTGTACCGATTATTAGGTGTGTAGAAAAATGGCAACAACTCAGTTTACTTTCCTGATTATTAGGTGTGTAGAGAAACGGGAACAACTCAATTTACTTTCCTGCTTTTTGAACGAATAATTTGCTTATGGAAACTACAGTGTATTGCTTTTTAGGTGCAACTAAAACTAAGTAAAACTGAAGTCCAAATTGTAGCTTGCTTCAGATCCCCCACCATGCCCCAAGATTTTCACTACACCTTTCTAAAAGTACTGGAAAATATTAAGATACAACCAAACACTCTAATACTTGGTGATTTCAACTACCCTGCCATTAACTGGGAAAACTACTCATGTACCAACACTTTTTCCCAATGGTTCTTGGAATTCATAAATTCCAACACCCTGGATCAACTAATAAATAGTCACACCAGGGGCTCCAATATCCTAAACCTGGTCAATACCAACATGGGAAATTGATGCTCCACATCTATGGTCACCCCCCTCGTTGGTCAGGTTTGACCCTAAGCTAATCACCCTTAACATCCACATCCCACCCCCACCCCCCAGTAAGGAAACCTCCATAAAAAACTTCTCCAAAGCCAACTTCATGCTACTCGAGTCAGAAGTTACAAACTTCATGACACCCATGCAGACGGGAACTGAAAGTTTGACTACTGAATCCTACACTAAGGCATAGTATGAGCATATCCACTCATGCATGAATTGTGCCATCCCAAATAGAACCAAGATGCTCTCCACCAAAAAAAGGAAGCCAATCTGGTGGTCCCCTGCCATAAACAAATTTTACAACAAAAGGAAGAAACTGTTGCAGAAAACAGGAAAATCCCAGGATGCAAAAAACTCCCTTACCAGCCTCAGTAAGAAGCTGAGATCCCTCATAAAGTCCTCCAAAGCTAGTTACAAAAATAAAATTGCCAAAGATTCCAAAGACAACCACAAGGCATTCTATAACTACGTCAAGAATCTAAATGGCAATGCTCAGATCTGCTCTGAGCTACAACAGAATGGCATTAAATATACTGTTCCCAAGGATATTGCCAATATCCTGGCAGATCAATTCAGTGCCAACTTCATCCCCCTATCACCCCCTAAATGGTCCATCTCAATACTGGAAGATTGCCATATTCCAGTAACAATGGCCACACAGGTAAAAACGCATTCTCCAAATACAGCATCCAAGGGACCAGAAGACATCCCGGGCTGTGTACTACATGAACTACAAAATGAACTGGCACCTCACCTAAGTGTCATGTTTAATCATAGCCTCACCTCAGGCTTCATGCTCACTGAATGGCGCACAACTACAGTTATCCCACTCCACAAGGGGGGATCCACCTTGGATCTCAGGAACTACCACCCCATCAGTCTGATGAGCCTGATCTGCAAAGCCATGGAATGTATTATCATGGCACTTATAAACAAAGACATTGGCAACCTTCAAACACTGGACCCCACCCAGTTTGGGTTTGTGAAGGGCCGATCTTGTCTCCTGAACCTGATTGACTTCTTTGAATCAGTCTCCAGAGCTGTGGATGAGGGTAAGGCTGTCCCCACAGCCTATCTGGACCTTGCCCAGGCCTTTGACACCATCCCCCACTCTGGAATCATAGATAGACTTACTAAGCTGAGCATTAATCCCTACATCACTCAATAGGTTGCCAACTGGCTTACTGACAGAACCCACACTGTAAAAGTAGCTGACTCCAAATCCAGCTCCAGACAAGTGACAAGTGGAGTACCTCAGGGTTCAGTCCTAGGACCGCTCTTGTTTGGCATCTACTTCTTTGAAGTACAGGCCAACACTAAGGGACTCTGGCTAACAAAGTTGCAGATGACTGCAAACTGGGAGCCATTATTGAATCTCCAAATTATGTGGATACTCTACAAAAGGGCCTTACAGAAACAAATGCTTGGTGCCAGAGCCATGGGCTCAAGCTCAATGGCAAAAAATGTATAGTTATCCCCTTTGGGAAAAAACATGTACCCATGAATTACCGAAAAAATGTTGCGAAAGAGAAACTACTTGAAAATTACTTGAGTGCACCAGCGCTATCTTCTCTTAACAACAATTAAGAGGAAATGCGTAGCCACAGTAAAAACAGTACGGTTTATTGAAGTACTCACAATACAACACTGTACAAATCCATATAAAAAAACAGTTAAGCGCTTTCACCTATCTAGTAGGCTTCATCAGAACCAAAGAACATTTTCTTTGCTCACTATTTAAATAACTTTTTGGGCGCGAAGGAAATGTCACTGTTACTAATTTAAAGCTATATCCACCACATGAAATAAAGATGTATAACACTAATTACATCGTTGTTACCTACAAAAAGACAGAGATACCTATAATTAGTCTACCATATAAAAATGTATATGACTAAAAATTCCATGAATAAGGTGATATTTAAATACAAAGTATTCCCGTCCTGTGTTGACTTTATAGTCACAACCATACGGAATACACTATAAATATAGTCATTCAATCACCTCAAAATAATCAAAAGGACAATAATATTAGTCAAATGTAGTTTGTACAAATGGTATAACCTTTTCTAATTCATATAAATAATATTTTTAAAATTTTTTTTTAAAAAATTTAAAAAAAAAACACTAGTGTAAATTGAAAAGTTGTTATAAATATCTACAAGTTCATATCTAATAAAAACCAAAAATTTCTGTACCCATGAATCAAAAATGGATAAGTCAAAATTCTGTAATGGGTATTCTAATACTGACTAAAACATTTTTTCATAATAAATTTCATCATAAATGGTTGTCCTTGTGCCAACTAACTAATCCTTAACTTTTAAAAAGCACTTATAAAAAAATCTGTTCAAATAACATAATTGTTACCTTTACTCATTTTAAATAAATATTTCTTAAAAAATATCTCATGAACAAATATTTCATATTAACTTACTATGTAAAAACTTCTAATAAAAACATTTATAATAGACAATAGGAAGATGTTATTAGACGTCAAAAAATATGTGATCTCTAAGATTGATACAGAATATTTACCCATATTGGGGGTTGGAGACCCAATACAAAATGTTAACGAAAGTCTAGGGGTAGATAAAAATCAGAGGGCTTGTATACTCCTGTACACACCTTATGTCAACACAATTAAGGAAATTTTGGTAAAACATTGGGCTATTTTTAGAGTTAATCCAGAATTAAGCAAATTATTAGGAGAAAAACCACTCATTGTATATAAGATGACCCATAATTTGAAGAGAATTCTTGAATTCGGGAAGGACAATTGTAAATATAAGAGTGAACAACAAACTTTATTACACACTAAAAAATGTGGCAATTGCAAACAATGTAAATTCATTATGGGACAACCGGAGGTAAATTTGAGCAACATCAACAACACTACAGTTAGGTTAGTAAATGGAAATTGTAATACATCATACGTTATATACTTGGCTAAATGTCAAACGTACAGCATTTTATATAGGAAAAACGGAGAGGGCCTTGAAAAAGAGGATTTACGATCACACCTATTGTATTAGGAAAAAGGACAAGAACAATGCCCTCTATAGACATGTTGATAAGGAAGGTGACAATCACAGTTTCAAGTTTGGAATAGTAGAACATATTAAACACAATGAGAGGGGGGGAACATAAAAGAAAGATTAAGTTTTAAGGAAATATGGTGGCAATTATTTACTGATTCAGCTACTGAACCTGGATTAAATGACACTATTGCGGTGAAACCCTTGCTAAACAGTAAATAAAAAATATGTATTATATAAATACCAAAATATTCCATTTACAAGATTTAGTACCATTGTTTATAATAAATGTTTTTATTAGAAGTTTTTACATAGTAAGTTAATATGAAATATTTGTTCATGAGATATTTTTTAAGAAATATTTATTTAAAATGAGTAAAGGTAACAATTATGTTATTTGAACAGATTTTTTTATAAGTGCTTTTTAAAAGTTAAGGATTAGTTAGTTGGCACAAGGACAACCATTTATGATGAAATTTATTATGAAAACATGTTTTAGTCAGTATTAGAATACCCATTACAGAATTTTGACTTATCCATTTTTGATTCATGGGTACAGAAATTTTTGGTTTTTATTAGATATGAACTTGTAGATATTTATAACAACTTTTCAATTTACACTAGTGTTTTTTTTTTTAAATTTTTAAAAAAAATTTTTTAAAAATATTATTTATATGAATTAGAAAAGGTTATACCATTTGTACAAACTACATTTGACTAATATTATTGTCCTTTTGATTATTTTGAGGTGATTGAACGACTATATTTATAGTGTATTCTGTATGGTTGTGACTATAAAGTCAACACAGGACGGGAATACTTTGTATTTAAATATCACCTTATTCATGGAATTTTTAGTCATATACATTTTTATATGGTAGACTAATTATAGGTATCTCTGTCTTTTTGTAGGTAACAACGATGTAATTAGTGTTATACATCTTTATTTCATGTGGTGGATATAGCTTTAAATTAGTAACAGTGACATTTCCTTCGCGCCAAAAAAGTTATTTAAATAGTGAGCAAAGAAAATGTTCTTTGGTTCCGATGAAGCCTACTAGATAGGTGAAAGTGCTTAACTGTTTTTTTATATGGATTTGTACAGTGTTGTATTGTGAGTACTTCAATAAACCGTACTGTTTTACTGTGGCTACGCGTTTCCTCTTAATTGTTGTTAAGAGAAGATAGCGCTGGTGCACTCAAGTAATACCCATGAATTACCACATAGGTGCCAATACACTAAACACTGAAAGTGTGATAAGAGACTTGGAGACACAGGTGGACAGTGGTCTCACCTTTGATAACCACATTGCCACAACAGTCAGGAAATCCTTCTATGTGGCACACCTCATCACTAAGGGCTTTTCATCCAGAAAAAGGAGGTCATTGTCCCACTGTTCTCATCCCTCATTAGACCCATTATAGAATACAACACCCCATTTGGTATGTACCTCTTAAGACATCTGCAACAACTGGAAAGGCCGCAGAAATACCTCACTAAAAGAATCACAGGCCTAAAGCAGATGCCCTACACTGACCACCTTAAAAAATTCCAGCTATACTCTGTCGCATATTGTCTACTTAGAGGCGATCTCTGCTTAACATACAAGGCCATGTCAAGCCCAGAGCTGTTGGACATGCTACATTTAAAGAAATCCCAGTCCCTTAGAGCCACATGCTCCAGGGATCTAAACCTTGTCATCACAATAAATAAAACATGCTGGAGGGATAGGTTCCTGACCCAGAGACTCCCCAGACTCTGGAATAGACTGCCCATACATGTCAAGCAGAACGCCTCTTTGGCCCTCTTCAAAAGGAACCTTGATGATTGGATGGGAGAAAGGAAATTCACCCTGGGGATCACGTCAGTCACCCTGCTAGACAGGGGTCCAGGGAAGTAAATATTGTGGGAAGAAATAGACAGGGAATTGTTGTGGCTAGACTTGTATAGGCCCTAGGGCAGATAGCCTAGTTCCAACCTATGAACCTATGAACCTATATGGTGTAGCATAATGGTTTTTCATACCTTGGGAAAATGCTGAATTAGTATATGTAAGGTAAACAGTTTTAGAGGGAGCTCAGAAAGGGTGTGCTTGGTATTGTTCTTATGCAACAAACAGGTTTATTGTTTTGACTCATCAAATTGGTATTTTTAGCTTTAGAGTACACTTAGAACATGTTCCATTAGATTACTGAGGTGAAAAGGGCACTCAGGAATTTGTAGAACTTCACTTACTGCTTTTGGTGCAAAATGCCACTAAATTTTTCTGCAAGTATATTGGCAATATCTTTAGGGTCATAAAGGGTACTACCATTATGAGTTAATACATAGCATTGCTGAGTGTTATTTCTTAAGTGCCTGATGAAGTTAAAGAAGAATTTATGATTATCCATGGCTTTGGATACTAATTGTAACTTACATTCCATTTTGATGTCCTTAATGTAACTTTCAGATTTTGTTGATCTTTCAGTCTTTAATATGGGTAGATTTTGATTTATTAAAGGTTTTAATTAGAATTTTTCTTTTATTATAGAACTTATTATTGAGCTCATTTGCTCAAAAAATAATCTGTATCTGTACCTTATTGTACTATCTGCAAGGACCCAATAATTATGCAGGCTTTTCAGAATGCTATTGAATGACTTTTCGATACCATGTATCAACTTTTACAAAATGTCTTTATTCACTAGACTGTGTATACACTTGTAAAATGCTGTTTTTTCTATACTATGTATAAATCTTTATCTAATATGTATCAAATGGAGCTCTTCTCCATGGGCTTCCACTGAAAGGGGGACTCTGTGCCCAGTCAGACCTTCCTAGTCAACAAATGCAATAAATAAACAAACAAACAAATAAATAATTATTAATGTTGACATTTCATATATTTAGATGATGATGAGACTGCTTGATTTATGCTATTTGTTAGATGTAAGTATAATTCATTTCCTAGCATAAATGATAGCTGAGGCTATGTTGGTAATGAAAATATTGCAGATAAAATTTGAGAGTTTATTATAGCTTTAGTAGGTGTGCTGTCCTTTAATGCCCTTAAGTACAAAGGTGTTGATAGTGGTAGGTTTAACTGCCCTAAATGAGAAGGTTATTGATTTGTAATTGGATTTGATCAGGTATAAGAATACTGTATGAGTAGTACAATTAGTCATGATGTTAGTGAGGACAAGGTGAATACAATGTTGAGTCTTCATGGGCTGGTTAAGTATTTATACAAGAAAATTAGCATTTATTAAGTTTAGGAAAGTTTGGGTGTACCAAATCTTTGTGAAATAGCTGTTGAAGTTAATTGATGGATAGTTGAAATCACTCATCAAAATACTATTTTTTATTTATAAATAGTCCAGTCAATACATTTAGAAGTCCTTAAAGGAAAACCACACACATAGATTGAAAAAAAAAAACGTCATGTTTTTCATCATATCTTGACCTTTTGTGCATTTCTAATATCTCTGTATCAATGTAAGTGATTATTATTATTTTGTAATTTGTTATACCTCAAAATGGCCTGAAAGGAGGATGCCATAGGTAGCATGATTTTGTTTTGCAGTTTATTTATTTTATTTTTATTTAACATTTGTTGACCGGGAAAGTCCAAATAGGACAGAGCCTATTTTCATTGGTGGCCCGGGGAGAAACATGGCAGTTAGCGTCTTCATCTGCCTGATGTCATTTTAGAGGACAGAAAGAAATCCTTATGATGACAGGATCATTTGCTATGGTTCTCTTTCTCAGCAGCTTAGAACAGCACTGTGACTCTACTTTTGACTGTCAGCATCGGTCCATATTTTTCATTACTTTGCTTCCTTTTATTTTTTATTAGCGTCCATCTCTGATATAGCATTTTAAGGCATGTTTGAATGTCAGGCTTCAACATTTAGCTGAGTAAATTGTTTTGTAGTTCAGTGTTCAAGTGTGAGAAGTCTGAACCCTGGGATTCATAGATGTTATTTGGGCTGAGCTGATTTGTGTTGCATTTATAGTTTTTAACACCTTTATTGAATTATCATTTAAGGGATAGGGAAACATACATTAATATAAATGAAAACAAACCATATCAACATGTTCCTAATTAAAACATTGTACATTACATATTTTTATATAAATATCATCAATCCATCATTACATAAATTGTTCAGTTCCTACCTTTCCTTAAATCTAGTTCCTCCTTCAATACATTATTCTGCATGTATTGTTCCCACAATTTCCATTTTTTCTATCTAATTTGCTCCTACCCTTTTCTAGATCTAGTTTACAGTTCTTTTATCTCCATTAGAATATTCAGTACTTAAAATATTGTTGGTTTAGACATTTCCCTGGGATTCATTAAACTAAAATCTCTGTGCAGAAACTGTGCAGCCGCTCCTGCACAGAATATGGCCGCCGAGCGATTCAGGAAACAGCTGATCTGACGTGCATGAGCCTGCTGACACTGTTCTTGCAAAGAAAGCCATGCAGAATGCTAACTACCTCCTTTGCTGGTGAAAACCATGCAAATGAGGTGAATTAGCGATTCAGGAAGCAGGCAGGCATCCATGCAGGAACAATGTTACAAACAAACAAACAAACTAACAAAACGGAGGCATGACATCTCAAATAAAAGCATATATTATAAATTTCAGGCATGCCAATGGCCAAATATATGGCCATTGGCATGGGAAAGTGTTAAATTTAATAATAACATAAATTTTTTTTGGCCAGTCTTGGCCGTTTAAGCATAGTGCAGCGGCGCGCAAACAGGATTGTGCCAAAAAAAAATATTAAAACTCAATTTTTGGGGAAATCTGCATTTTGCTATTATAGTCAATGGCATGCAGAATCAAAACATTACCAGGGATCACTGATTGTCAAGGGGAATGGCTCCATGTCAGAGCAGTAACTATAGATTAAGGCAGTGGGGTATGCAAATGAGGGGATATTTACTGAATCACAAAATATTCTAAGTCCACACACTGCACCTAACCATGTAGGTGCTAGAACAGGAGAGTGTAGGCAGGAGGAGCAGCTAACATGAAAAGGGGGTGTGTCATGCTTGCTGTAAGCACACTGGAGCTCAGCTGCCCGAGTTTGCACTTAACTAAGTACAGCTAAGCAAGGGTGTGTGTCTGAGGCTGTAATGTCTTACACCATGAAATGAAGAGCGTGTTTGCATCAAGGGAGGGACATTTCTGCTAAAATGTGTTTACCATAGCTAAACGAGTGTGCATGGTGCACACTGGAATTAAACAAACAAACAAAAATAGAAATAACAGCACTGTTTACATTTAGACAGTGGGTTTGCATGCTGAGCCTCTGGGCAAAAAAGGGGTGGAAATGGGAAGGGGGGAAAGAAAAAAAGGGAAATAGCAAAATACAGCCACTCAAATACAAGTAAAATAGCTGGCAGGTGGAATGTTTCAGAGTCAGCCAATCACACAGGCAGCATCTGCAGCACACCACTATAAACTATGCAAACTTCTTCCAGTCTGTTTTTTCCCACAAACTCTGCACCATAGGTGTACACATATGGGGGAATTTTAACTGACAAAACTAGCAAAAAATGTTAGCGGCTGCTGTCACTTTTATCTATCAGTATGTGCAAGAGGCCGAGGGCACTGAGGAGGATAATGCTGACAACCGACTCAGACCAAGGAGTAGGAGAAGAGTGTTCAGACCTAGGGTAACCTACCAGGTGCTACATGATCTGGAGATAGTAGAGCACTACAGGGTGGACAGGGACATACTTCAGCAACTTGTTGAGCTGTGCAAGCCTTACATCAGACCCAGAACCAACAGAGGGGAACCCATCCCAGTGGATACCAAGGTATGTGTAGCCTTAAGAATACTAGTTACAGGTACTTTCCAAAGACCAACTGGGGATATCATGGGGGGTCTCACAGGCATCTGCATCCCAGGATACTCCACCAGTTCCTGGATGCCATGCGACCACATGCTGCTGAGCACATTTACTTCCCCAGCACCTGTGAGGAGAGGACCAGCAATATGCATCTCTTCCATCATGTAGCAGAATACTTGGAGGCATTGGGTGCCATAGACTGCATGCACATCCACATCAAAGCACTACCCAGTGACCAGGGTAGAATCTACCTTAACCGCAAGGGGTTCCACCATCAACTGCCAGGTCATGTTATCATGAATGTGTGTGCTGGCAGCCCTGGAAACTATCATGACTCCCACATCTGGCATTTGTCACAGCTGTACCAGGCATTTGCCATTGGGGACATCCCATATGGCCATCTGGTGGGGGATGCTGGAAAACCTCACTTTTGGACCTTATGAACCAATGGCTCGATTCACTTTCTACTAGGTTGGACCGAATGGATAAATCCCTTTCACAACAAGCTAATAAGGGTGATGGACAACAAGACAACATTTTCAATTCTGGAAGGGGTTCCTTTAATACTAATGCACCGCTTAGAATTGGTCCATCAGGTAGTGCTGCGATCTGTTTGACAGATACAAATGACAACTCTATTCCAGCAGCACAAGGGCCACCAGGGAATAATTTTTCAGCTGGACTGCAGGGTAGTCGACAACAACCCACTGGACTACAATTACAACCAGAGATACAAGGGAGGGCAGGGCTTATTGGCGCTCCAACATTCAGTGAATGGGTTACAAACACTTCTAACTTGTCGTTTGTGAATGGGTTAAACAGTGAGCGACTGGCTAGTTCTTCAAACAATGTACAGGTTGGTTTACAAACTATTAATGACAAACTAAAATTGTTTGATAACAAATTACTAAAAATGAAAAAGCTCCAACTAGAAGTCATGTATTTTAATACTTGCCTTGATCAACACATTGTTCCTAAAGGGTTGCGCTATCACCAATACCCCACCGGTTTAATTGCTGACTCACCTTTTCATCTTGAACTGATATCTTTGTTTGACAAACAAGGCTTTGACTTAGTGAGCTTAATGATTAAACATTACAACCTTTACATTGAAACTTTGATTAAGGATGTGTCTGTTTTGAACACTGAAATCACTACAGACTTGGACTTCCTGAGATACAAATTTGATTATGAAAGATGCTTTTTTAGTATAGATCAGCTATTGGAGAGACTTAAAACAAATAAGCTTAAGAAGATCAATAGAGACCGACAAGCTTATGATACTGGCACTGCTTATCCTAAACCATCTAGTGCACAGTCAGCAGCAGCACTAGGTGGGAATACACAAATTTTGCTTAACACCATGCGGATTCTACCCTTGTCAACATGGGTAGTCCTGATTCTATTGTAGTTGACAACAATGACAACACCCTGAGACGTAGTGAAAGAATTTGTAATCAAAATTACAATAAAAGTAATGAGACAACTACACACAGCACTAATATGAATAATAGAAGTGATTCCAACCAAAATTTTCGTGTAACCAAAGACTCAGGAGCAATTCTGAAGAAGAAGTTCAACAACATGCAGAAGAACCAGAGGAACAAATGCAACAACAGATTCAAGAGATAGGGGCCATACCCCCTTTGGGGGTAGACATTCTCTTGAATTCATCAGGGGATTTTAAAATCTTTAATTATTCTTCCTTGCACATTGACCCCATGCTAGTTGACTTCCTAGCAAAGGGTAACGCGTTTGTTCCCAGTAAACCTTCTAGCTTGGAACACCTGATTCTTGACTTGAAACTGTTTGTCAGAAAATTGAACTTAACAGTTTTACTTGGGAACCATACTACTTCAAACAACGCTCTTAGGGTTTCAAGCACTTTCAACCCCCCTCTTCACCAGACTTTAAAAGTATTTGAGCAAATCTGTGAATTGGACTTTCGTCACATCGTGGAGACACATAAATTTGGGAACAGAAACAAGTGTCGAAACATTACATCACAGGAAAATGAATTATTGAATTTGTTAAAATCTTCACCCGTGAGGGTAGTGAAACCAGACAAAGGGGGTGGGATTGTTATTTTGGACTTTGTTGACTATAACAATAGAATGTAGATGTTATTAAATAGTGAAGCATACTCTAAGGTATCGTTAAATGAAATCAACACTGCATATGGTCAAATTAAGAGTTACCTCAGTGACTTATTTATTGAGTCACTGATAGACATTGACACAATTACATCACACTGTCCTGGCCTAAAATCCCAGTTCTTTTCGGCATCCCCAAAGTACATAAAAACCTAACTGACCCACCAATGAGGCCATTCATTGATGGGAGAGGGTCTATTACGTACCCTTGTTCCAAAGTAATTGACTCTATCTTGAAGAAATACATATTATTAGAACCACAGGTTTGCAAAGATTCTTGGGCCTTCTTAGACAACATTAACAAATTGAGGTTTGATAAAAACAACAACTTTTTAACCATAGATGTTAAAGACTTATATACATCAATTTCACATTTGGATGGAATTGAATGGGTAAGCCTCATGATGAAGTCTAGGGACGCCCCACCACAAGAAATCCAATTAGTGGAACTCTTATTGGATATAATTTTAACTAACAATTTCTTTGTATTCAATGGTGAGTTCTACTTGCAAAATTGTGGAGTGGCTATGCGCTCACCCTGTGGAGGTAGTTTTGCCAATTTAGTTATGGCATTTTGGGAAAACAATTTTGTTTCTAAACATCCACTACACAGGGTGAGCATAGCATTTTATACCAGATTCTTGGACGATATTTTCGTCCTCTTCAAGGGCGATGAACAACAGGCACAAGAATTCATTAGGTATTTAAACTCAACTACTGAATTTTTAAGGTTTACATCTAGTTTTAGCACAAATTCTATTGACTACTTGGATTGTAAACTCGTCAAAGACATTATAAATGAGAGATACGTATCTAGAATACACAGAAAGGAAACGTACTCTAACTCATTTTTGCATTTTACTAGTAATCATCCTTATCACCAGAAGCACTCAATAGTGAAAGGACAACTTATTAGAGCAGCCAGGATGACTACTTTAGACTCAGATTTTAATGACGAGTGTCTATTGTTAAGCAATATGTTTATACAACGGGGCTACCCCTTACAGCTGATACAATCTTTGGTAACAGAAGTGAGACTTAAGAGACAGTTAGGTGTAGTTAAACCTTTACTTAACAGTAATTTTGCAAACACAATAAATGTTGAGGTAACGAACTTGATAGAGGGCAGCACTATTAGTAACCGCACATTGACAGCAGAAGTAACAACTGGGGAGACAACCAAAGAATTTCAAACTACAAGTAAATGACCACTGAAAAGGTGTCCCAATCAAAGCAGAGCCACTGTAAGTACAACGAAAATGCAGCTCACCAAAGAAATCCAAGGCCCATAAACGTTCCAAAAGCTTTATTAAGAAGTACAAACAGAATAAAACGTCGACCTAGGTTTCGTCCGTTAAACGAACTTCATCAGAACACATCTCACTTCGTTCTAACTCATTTTATACAAATCCTCAAGGAACTAATTGAGCCTATTAACCAATTAAATTGATATGAAATTTGAACAACAATAAATTAATTAATCATTACATTCATCAATTAAAAGCAAATACAAAGACATGAGCCCCGTATGTATGTATATATATGTATTAAGTAAAAAAACATAAATAACAACTGCTGTCTATGTCCATTGAAATACATTAATCCTAATTAAATTGTGTATTTTTTGTATTTTTAATGTAACTAAACTATCAGCCAGTACATATGAGAACACAATGCCATGTAAAGTTGTGGCTAAATAATGTAGTGCAAGGTTAAAAATTGTATGTTATATATGTATATATATATCTCTGATGTGTCATACTAACTATAAACCTATATTGTAATACAAATAACATAAGCAATGAACAACTGAAATATAAGTGATGGGATGTATAAAAGAAAAATTGGGAAGAAATAATATATGTGTATGAGTATTAATACTAATGATAAAATTAATAATGTTTGTATTTTATATACTAAACTGTAAACATGAACTATAAAAATGACCCAACGATGTAATAAAATTGATTAGTGTTGTTGTATAAAAAACTATTCAAAATATATATATATATGTGTATAAAATTATCCACTTATAAATACACAAATAAAAATTATATGTATAATGTATAAATATAATATATAAATAAATAAATGTAAATGTATGTTAGGTATAAATATAAATATAAATATAAATATATATAAATATAAATATAAATATATGTATATAAATTGTTAGGAAAAATGTATATTATGAAAATTATATACATATGCGAAAGTAGTATATAAAAATGTAAAAGGGATAAAATATATATATATGTTGTATATATAGTTGGTATGAATGTAAAAACGTTATATAATGTATAATGTAGTGTCAAATTGGTAACAGGGAACAATAAAAACCAAAAAAATGTGATATAATAATCCATGAACCAGTGGATACACACCCACTAGGACCCCTTAATGCTATTCAACCATAAAATGGGCTTTATACTAGTGTGTTCATTTAGACCAGGGTGTTGGTTGGCGTTAAGTAGTAACTGCAACTTCAATTCTAACACATCTAAATTGTGTTTAGTTAATTTCCCTTGTAAGTCTAACTGTTGATGGACAATCCCAAAAAACTTAAAAGAATGGTTTTGAAATTGATTAATATGTCTAGCAAGGGCATTCGTTAGTTTATTGTTCTTAATACTCAATAAATGTTCTTTAACCCTGTCCCTGAGTTGTCTACTAGTTTTGCCTACATAGAATCCCTCACACTGTTGACACATGGCTATGTAAACAACATTTTTGGTATAACAGTTTATATATTGTCTAATCCTAATGTTGTGTCTATTAACAGTCATAACAGTGTCTGTGTTAATCATATACTTACAGGTTGAGCATCTTCCACATTTAAAATTGCCCACCCGTTTAAAAGAGTTACTGTCGGTGTTACTATTCACACCCTCAAATATATCCTTAAAAGAAATGTCTTTCCTAAACACGTATTTTATGTTCCCTACAAACATTTCTCCCAAAGATTTATCTGTACTTATAAGTTTCCAATTTTTGTTAATAATGTCCTTTATATTTGAAGAAATGCCATTGAATGTGATAATATACAAAGGAATATTATTGCAAATGAATTTACCCACTTCTACAACTTGGCTTGAATGGCTTTCCTTCGTAATATAATCGTTACTGAGTAATATGGGTTTATATACACCCTTCTTTCTTTTGTATATCACTTCTTTAGCTATATCTCTACAAAATTCAGATGGATAACCCCTATTAACAAATAAAAGACTAATAAATGCAATTTCCTGATCAAAGTCCACTTCCTCACTGACCATTCTTGCTGCCCTCACCATCTGTCCTTTGACCACTGCTTTTTTTTGGTGGTGAGGGTGCCAGCTGTCAAAATGTAGGTACGAATTTGAGAAAGTGGACTTCCTGTATATATTTGACACTAACTTCTTACCAACCTTATCATAGGTTAGCTTGATATCTAAATAACTAATGCTTTCTTGACTAATAGCATGTGTAAATTTTAAAAAAGATACACTATTGTTAATATATTCTAAAAAACAATTTAAAATACTTTTCTCCCCTTTCCAAATGATAAATAAATCATCTAAAAACCGACCATAAAATTTAATATATTTATAATATTCTGAATTAAACACATAATTTACTTCCCAATAAGTTAACACAAAGTTTGCGAAACCCGGGGCACAGGCTGCCCCCATGGCTACACCACTAACCTGTTTGTAGTAAGCCCCGTCAAAGAATATAAAATTGTTTTTTAATACAATGCCCATAAGTTTCACTAAAACATTAATCTTATTCTGATCGTACAGATTGGTGTAGTACAACTGTTCCTCTAACCAGTCCAGACCTCTATCCTGGGGTATAACTGTGTATAAATTGCACACGTCCATGGTAACAAAAATGTCGTTTACTTCAAACTCTACATCTTTAATTTTACCCAAAAAGTCCCAAGAGTCCTTGAGAATATATGAAAAAAATGCAATACCTGACTTTAAGTGGTAATCCAAAAATTTACTGATAAAATGTGTCTTGCTTCGCTTACCATCTACTATTGGTCTAAACTTTAGGTTGTCCAACCCTTTGTGAATTTTAGGGATGCCAAAAATACCACTAATCACAGGGAAATCATTCTGTAAAAATTGCCATTCATGTTCATCCAATTCGCCTTGATATAGCATGTCAAATAGTGTTGTGTCAATCCTCTTATTTGCTATGTTTATCTCGTTCCTACTAACCTCTATATATGTATCTTCAACTAACATTGTATTCATATAGGAAACGTAATCATTACTGTCCACTATCACAATGCCATTACCCTTATCAGGTTTCATAATTCTAATGTTCTCTGTAGCCAGAATACTACCTAAAGTAAGTTCCTCCTGTTTGGTTAAATTTTTCTTTTTACAGGATTTCCAGTCGTATTTGTTATAGGCATCCCTAAAGTCATTTTCGGTCACCTTTTCAAAAACTGCTATTTTATCGTTCATAGGGGGATTGTAGGTGCTGGGTTTGGACAGCCTATTGTTGTCGTTCTCAATATTTCCCCAAGTGTTACTCTGATACAATATTTTCAGATTTAACTTTCTGGTAAATAATTTCAAATCAATTATACTGTTAACTAAATTACCCCTCCTTTTTGGTACAAAACTGAAACCCTTGGAAAACAATTCTACACAGTCTCTATCAAAGGAGTGATTAGTGTAATTATATAACTTAAAATCGCCCTTGTCGTTCTCAACAACCTTTGGTTTAAAAAACAACCCGCATCCCTTGTGTCTTCCAAGTGTTGAAATATCATTCATCTGTGTATACCCATCAGTGTCCACTATTAAACTAGTGTTGTGTTCATTGCAATTCTCT
Organism: Protopterus annectens; assembly: GCF_019279795.1. Lineage (NCBI taxonomy): Eukaryota > Metazoa > Chordata > Ceratodontiformes > Protopteridae > Protopterus > Protopterus annectens. The sequence continues at coordinate 1,887,686,300 of NC_056737.1, read as the reverse complement.
GCGTTGTTTAAATTAAATTCAGTCAATGCCTCTGTTTGCACTTGTTCTACATAATCATAAATTGATAAATTCATCAATACGTCACTAGTACTTGTGATGTTTGACTGCAAACCCCCATCAATTGACATACTCGTGCGTTGATAGCACATATCTGTACCACCATCACTACCTGCATTATTTAAATTAAATTCAGTCAATGCCTCTGTTTGCACTTGTTCTACATAATCATGAATTGATAAATTCATCAATACGTCACTAGTACTTGTGATGTTTGACTGCAAACCCCCATCAATTGACATACTCGTGCGTTGATAGCACATATCTGTACCACCATCACTACCTAGTACCAGATCGGTGCTAGGGTAAATACATGTTCGAACGTTAACATTAGACTCAGTTACATCAAATGTTTGCATCTGCTCATCATCGTCGTGAAATAGTGAAAAAATTGAATAATTATTATCCGTAGTATAAAAACCCTTATCACTATCACGTAACATTGTATTACAACAATCTAATCTACAAATAGTATGATGAATATTGTCACTAGATCCGGAAACACTCCGTCGTGCTTCACAAGTTTGAACGGCAACTGTACTGTCTCGTCTGAGTCGGTCTGCTGTTGGGGACCGGACCATGTCACTCGTACTGCATCCTTCCGTATTTAAAATTTTATAACCCAATGTCAGCCGTGGTGTACTACACTCGTACACAAGGGTATCGTACGAAACATTGTCCATGTCCACACTGTCGCCAATACCAGTAGTAACATAATGTTCACTAAGTACATCCCTACGGGAATCCTCCCGTTCACATAGTGTATGAAACTGATCAATACCCTCAATCTCAACTGAAGAAAAATTACTCGTGGTAACTGAATAAATTTCAGCAATATCCCTACTACCAATATTGCGACCATGGATAGTATTGCATGACCTTGTCCCAAAACCAACAGACGAAGGTGTAAACATAAAGGGGTCAAGATGCTTACCCAATACCTCAACGTGGTGGACGCCATTGGCTACTTGCGCGCCCCCCATCCGTTTTTTTGCGTTTGAAAATTAACCTTCCCATTTTTCTCCGGGTCTCTTCTGGGACGAACAGCTGAAACACCGTATTCTTCCTCCTCTTCATATTGGTGTTGCTCCCTGAGCCTCTTGGATCTCCTAAGAGCATCACCCTCTCTTACCTCGTCGCCCTGCCGGAATCCATGACTCTCAGTGTGTAAGGGGGATGTGATGTCATCCAATACATCGAGACGATTGGTGCTCACTTCCGGTCTCCCCCTGTCGATGCTGTTTCTTATGGGTTTTGATTTTGGGTACACCAATCCAGAAGAGTATACCTTCGTATCCCTTTTAATTTTTAGTTGCTTTTTCTCGTAAATGGTGTTACAACTGTATTCAACCTCCTTAATCACGTTGGTATAATTTGTATAGTATTGGTCAAAAAGTAAGTCCTCACTAATGGAACTGTTTAATCGTTCCAAATCCAATAAAAGTAAGTCTATTTTCTTCTCGTTGTATTTAATCATGATTTCCATAAGTGCTATTCCAGTATTGTTAAATAACTTGTGCAACTCATCTAACATATCTGGTTCATGCTCACTGCCATTGGGGTAGCGCCACAGTCTCAGTCCTTTAGGAACAATCCCCAATTCTATATTTCTTCGTAAATACCCATTTTCCATTTGGGTTCTTTTCAGTTTAAACATTTTTACTTCAAAAGTTCTCAGCCATTCACGCATATTACCTTTCATATGATTGTTGGGAATTCCTGTAGCCTGAGATTTGGAGTTAAAGGAATACTGGTTTGTCTTCCAAAATTCACTATTGACAGGCTCTGGTTGCACATTCACTCGGGTAGCGTGAAAAGTTTGCCCACTAGATGTACCTTGGGTACCGGCTGTAATGGGTACTGTAGGCGGTGTCGCTTGTGTCAATGGTAGCCCCAAACTGCTACCGGAATCTGTACTGGCAGTAAAAGTAGTCATAAGTTTGTTAATGATGATGGAATGCTGTTTGAGCTGCTCGTTCATTTCTTTCAGTAGCACAGCCACATCAATTGTTTCACCTTCTTCCTCCATGTCGCACACCAGAAAACCAGGAAGCAAATACTACAAGTAAATGACCACTGAAAAGGTGTCCCAATCAAAGCAGAGCCACTGTAAGTACAACGAAAATGCAGCTCACCAAAGAAATCCAAGGCCCATAAACGTTCCAAAAGCTTTATTAAGAAGTACAAACAGAATAAAACGTCGACCTAGGTTTCGTCCGTTAAACGAACTTCATCAGAACACATCTCACTTCGTTCTAACTCATTTTATACAAATCCTCAAGGAACTAATTGAGCCTATTAACCAATTAAATTGATATGAAATTTGAACAACAATAAATTAATTAATCATTACATTCATCAATTAAAAGCAAATACAAAGACATGAGCCCCGTATGTATGTATATATATGTATTAAGTAAAAAAACATAAATAACAACTGCTGTCTATGTCCATTGAAATACATTAATCCTAATTAAATTGTGTATTAATGTATTTTTAATGTAACTAAACTATCAGCCAGTACATATGAGAACACAATGCCATGTAAAGTTGTGGCTAAATAATGTAGTGCAAGGTTAAAAATTGTATGTTATATATGTATATATATATCTCTGATGTGTCATACTAACTATAAACCTATATTGTAATACAAATAACATAAGCAATGAACAACTGAAATATAAGTGATGGGATGTATAAAAGAAAAATTGGGAAGAAATAATATATGTGTATGAGTATTAATACTAATGATAAAATTAATAATGTTTGTATTTTATATACTAAACTGTAAACATGAACTATAAAAAAGAATTTCAAACTAGTTTCATAACTACTTTCAGTAATGACAGTCATATGGTCAGATTTATCTTGAACAAAAATTGGGAATTAATTTTACTTGATAGATCTTTGACCATTAAACTTGGACAAGCGCCAAACCTTGTCTTTAGGAAAGGAGCAAACCTGAAAACTTTGCTCGAAAGAAAGAGTATGGGACCCCTGTCAAAGCGAGTAGGAATGACTACATGTGGTAACTGCAGGACGTGCAGACACATTGAGATAAGGGAAAGTTGTGTTGTTAATGGTAGGACTTTCAAGTTGAGGTCTAAATACAACTGTAACTCTAAGCTTGTGGTTTATGTGGCTAGGTGCCAAGCATGCTCAGCCTTCTACATCGGTAAAACTGAACGTAAGCTAAAAGATAGAGTATACGAGCACACATATGCTATAGAAAAGAAAAAAGATGACAATCCATTAGCAAGACACCTTATTGAACACAGTAACCACAAGTTTCTTTTCAAAGTTATAGACCATGTGAGCTTTGATGTGAGAGGTGGACCATTTAACTTGATGCTCGAAGAACGTGAGCTGTTATGGCAGATGAGACTAAATGCATTTCTAAGTCCTGGCTTGAATGATGCCTGCAATATTGCTTGCCTCTTAAAGTTAAAAAGTCTAAATAGATGAAGCAGGAACTTTGTAACTTACAACAGTGTGTTTTTGATTATGTTTATTTAGTAGTCTGGCGATTTATAACTAGAAGTATTTTTGTAGGCAAGCCCTTAATAGTTTTTTTATAAACATCAAACCTCTTACAAACCTTAAATATTTGTACTCTAAAAAAATGGCCTTGACCAATGGTCAATTTCTGACTTCTTGAGATAGTCGCTTGTCAGCATTTTTTAAGTACAATTTGTATAAACGTATTGGTTATTAATGTATTTTTAACACTTTTACTTGTATTGTAAAATTGAGTTAACTGACAGCATAGAACCAATCCTGTCTGAGTTGTTGGTTGACAATTTCTGACTTCTTAGGATTGTTATTCAACCAGGATTGCCATAAGTTTAACTTGTTTAACTGTAACACTAATTGATTTATTAGTCGATATTGACTGCTAAGTGTAGTTAATCTGCTTAGCTTAGATTAGGTTTTATCTGTCTGTTGAACATTGTACCAGTGTGCACAATGTGTTTTATTACTGCTTTTTATATGTAAATATGAGCAGGCTCTAAAACAGCAGCACCAGCTGATGCTGATCACATGACAAGAGTAAGTTGTTTTAAGTGGTGTGTGTATTTCACAAAACTGTTTTAAATCTGAAGAAGATGACACATTTGTGCCAACGAAAAGCGCTTCATTCGATAAGAATAAATTTGTATTTTATTTACAAGTTCCTTGGCTTACAGTTATTAGTCGGATTTTGTGGATTATCAGTTTGTTTTTTGGTTTGTCTCATGGGGGATGCTGGGTATGCACTGGAGCCATGGCTGATGACACCCATCAGAAATGCACACACACCCACACAAGAATGCCATAATGAGGCACACTCACAAACCAGGATCATTAAAGAGCATGTGTTTGGGATGCTCAAGTCACGGTTCAGCCGCCTTGACATATGCAGTGGAGCCTTGCAGCACTCTCCAGCCACATGTGCACACATGTTCATAGTATGTGCCATGCTACACAATATGATCCTATGGAAACAGCTGCAGCAGGAACAAAACAGAGAAGGGCCACGCAGCCCCCCACCATTGCCAAGGTCTCCACAGGCACAGAGGGACTCACAGAAGGAGGCCCCTGAGCCTGCTCCTGTAGGCAGTGCCCAGTATGCCCTGTCCTTGGCAAAGAGGCAATGTATAGCACATACACCGACACTGTAGGGCCTGAGGGACTGATATCTCTCTCTGACTTGCACATACAGTAAAATCGATGCCAAACATCACACCACCTATACCTTACCATGTATAAGCAGTGTACTGCGTGCATCTGACATAGTCAGCCCTCAAGCATCGTCCTCACAACTGCCTCAGGCAAGAGGTAAGTCAGTCTTCTTAACAATAAATGAATGGAATAGAATGTTCTGATAGCATATCTATGGTATTGATGGAAGCATGCAAGGGAATGGAGTGGCTTACTGGGATAGCAGTAGACAACTGACAGCTGTGTGGACAGCAGGAAGTGTATGCCCAGTACTGGCTTACCCACACTGTGCAGTACCACCCTAGTTGACAAATACTACTGCAGTATATGTGATGAGCCAAATAACCGGTGGGTCATAGGTCACATGCATGGATGTCAAAGTGGGGGTCCCATGCTCACCCCAGCCTCACCCAGCAGATCAGCTGTAGAAAACTATACAGGAATGTCTGGCAAAGGCTCCCACTTGGTGACATCCATGAAATTTCCACCTACAGACCTGCATAATGATATCACAGCAGGTCTGGCAGTGGCAGTATGGCTCTGAAAGGTAATAAGCCTGAAACTAAAAATGTTTATGCCAGAACAATCTAACCTTCGGTTGATAATGTTATGTCTGTAGCCTCAAAGATAGGTTATACCACTATGCTAAATGGGACCAAAATGTTAAGCAAATATCAGCACAGTCTGTGCAAATGTGTATTGTGTACAGATGTGTCCCCCCATAGTCCCATAGAAATGCAGTTACATGCCCCTAGCCTTAAGCAGCATCCAGCTGTCAACTAGAGTGATGGCTCAACATGAACAGAAAGCAATTGTCAGTAACACCCAGTCAACTTACTGGTGCCATCCCAAGGGTGTCCACTGCATGGCAGCCTGGAAACATACGCTCATCAGAATGCACTGCCTTGCTACTGATGGCCTGCATCTGTCACACCTGGCCTACAGGCCTCTCTCAAATGCCCATGCCTCACCCACAGTGCCCTGTTAGGGAGTGTCATGGGGTCCATAACACCAATATAACACAGTCAACAAAATGCAAAGAAAGGTCATGCTGCTAACTGCTAGGAGCAAACCTGCTAGCCTCAGAGAGCCATAAATGTGGACAAAGCCATGAATAATGGGGTGATAAAGGTCCAAAGAGAAGGACACCTTTGAGATACTGCTCTAATAATGTTAGAAAGTTGATGGAATGATTGTATTAGTATGGAATGTTTGAAGGGTATGAAGTCTGAAACTGCGATGTCAACTGATAGTAATATCTGACGTCAACCCTGAGTGACTTGAAAAACACTTTTCCTTGAAAACCACACTTGTTTGGGTAACCAACCAGCTATAGGAGTCATGAATCTGGACATTCCGTGATACTCTGTACTGTCAACAAGCAGGGCTAGGAGACTAAACATGGGAATGCACTCATTGCAGGCAGTCCTAACCCTGGATGATGGTGAAATGTCTGCACTCACAAAACCATAGTCCACAGCCATGGAGAGTAACACACCCTTCCATGATCACTCATCCTATGCAACATCCTGACCCCAAAATGTGTCCAGCCAAGCCAAATGAGGTGGGCCATACATACATGTGAGACTCACACCTCCAGGCTGGTCAAACAGTCTGACACACACAAGACCTTCCAAGTGCAGTCAACCTTTGAGAAGAGCCCTATGCAAAGTACTGGTAGCTATAGGCCAACATATGTGACCCAGGACACCCCCCCGGCCCCCACATATCTTATCCCTTACAAATCTATCTGGAGTCTGCCTATCACCCTGATCCTGCCTGACTTATGTTACCCAACCATGGACTGGAAATCAGACCATGCCAGAACAGAAATGCACAGTGATTCCACCATTGTAAAATATCACCAAGGTGCTGGACCATTTCCAGAGCTCCAGCATTCCATTGGTTGTAGGCACACCTCTCAACATGCTGGAATGTGCAGGAATGTCTAGCATTTGGCCCATAATATTGGTGTGTGCATCATCCATCCTGTATTCTTCTGGTAAATCACTGTGATGTTCTGGGGAGGTATGTCATGAGATACTAAAACAATACATAACACTGTAAAATGTAATATATGTCAGATGTCTGCTAAAACAAATCCTGTAACCCTAGCAATGCATACATTACTAAGAGAAATAGTCACAATCACTGTATGGCCCATTGTCTCCCCATTTTGATAGGCTATCTGTAGATATCCTTCACCAACAGGTTGAGAGGTATGGCTGTAGCACAAAATAAACCAGACTGGAGTGCAATCATCCCTAGAATGGCATTCCAAATTTACTATAGAAGGTCACACTGGGCATGCTGATACACTTAGAGAATTGCCAGTAGGATACAGGAATTAACAGGCCTTTCCCACCTAGTGCACTTCCCATTGCTCTACTTTAGCAGTCCTGAAGATGTCTGTTACCATAGAAGTACCTTCTGTCAAATCTCAACCCTATAATTCTGTGCAGTATGCGATAACTGCACAACACTATAGTACAAATAACTAGTTAGGTAGGAGCTCTAATCTCAATCCTAGCAAATGTAAATGTGTGTGTTTATAAGTTAAAGATTATGGGTTAATTCATACCCAGTACACTTCTCATTGCCCTACTTTAGCAGTCCTGCAGATATCAGTCACCTTAGAAGTCCCTTTCATCAGGCCTCAGCCCTATAAGCTCTGTGGCACATGCGATAACTGCGTAATGCTATAGTACAAATAACTAGTTAGGTAGGAGTTCTAATCCCAGTTCTGGAAAGTGTGTGTAAGTATATGTGTATTTAAAGTATTTTGTGGCTTCTCTCACCCAGTACATCACCCATTGCCATACTTTACAAGGGCTGGTGATATTTCTCACCCTAGAAGTACCTTTGGATAACCTTCACCCTATAAGCTCCATAGCATGTGCGATAGATGGGTAACACTGTAGTAGCAATAAATAGATAGGTAGGGGGTTCTAATCTCAGTCCTGGCAAGTGTGGCCAAGAACAGTTTCCTGTCTGTGTGGGGGGGGGGTTGTTGTGTTTGTGTGAGAACCATATCCATTGGGGGTGGGTTTTGCTACTTTTTGCTGTTACCCACCCAGTACATGTCCCAGTATCCACATTACAAGGCCCACAGTTGTCATCCACTGTAGAGGGACCTGTAGACACTCTGCACTCTGCAGCCCTATAAGCTTTGTACCATGTGCAATAAGTATGTGACAGTATGGAATAGATAACAAGATAGGCAGCCCATCTAATCCTTGGATATCACCCCCCACTCAGAAATCACACACAAACACACTCAGGTAGGCAGCAAGCCCTACATTAGTAGGTGGCCTGCAAACTGGCTCACAGATATAACCCACAGTATGAAAGCAGTGGACTCCATGTCAGACTGCTGAACAATCACTAGTTGAGTCCCACAGGTTGTGGACCTGGATCCCCTCATGTTTGGGATCCACACCTATGAGGACCAGCCCAATACAAATGTTCCCTGGCTCACAATGTTTGCAGATGACTACAGGGTGGGTGCTATTAATCCCCACATGAGGTTGACATCCTTCACAAAGGCCTGTCTGAGACCTATGACTGTTGTCAGAACCATGGACATAAGTTCAATGCCAGATCATGTGCAGCCATCCTCTTTGGGTATGACATGATTCCCATAAAGTAATACAGTGATGGTAGTCCACTGAACACTGATGTTGGTATAAGGGAAATGGGAACACAGGCTTGACAGTGAGCTCTCTGTTGATCACCACAGTGACACTGTCTTCCGACAGTCCTTCCATGTGTCACTTCTCCTGACTATGGGTGTTGAATCCGGGAAGTAAAAGTACAGTGTTCCCTGTACTCTCCCCTCAGTAGGCCAATCGATGTGTACTATGGCCCATTTATCATGTACCCCACTGGACATCTGCAACAACAGGAGAGGCTGCAAATGTACCTCACAAAGAGGATCTTAGACACTACACACTTGCACCATATGGACAGACTCCAACAACTCCAGTGAATCTCTGTCTCATATTGGCTACCTAGGTGCGATCTCTGCCTGACATACACAGCCATTTCTGACCCATCCCTGTCAGGAATGCTACATCCAAAGAAACCAATCTGTCCACACAACATGCTCCAGGTACCTCAACCCATCCTCTCAGTCAACAGGGCATGCTGGAGGGACAGATTCACAACCCAAAGGCTGGCCACTCTGTGGAATAGATGTCACATACATGTCAAGCAGAGCACATCACTGGCCCTCTTCAAGAGAAATCAGGAGGAGTGGATGGGGAATAGAATACCCACCCTGGAGATCACTCCAGTGACTATACTCAGTAGACACACTGGGGAGTATTGTCAGGTGGCATGATGATAGTGTATTCCCATGGACTAGCTTTGTAAAGCCTCCATGGCTGTTTGCCACATACACACCTATGAATCTTTGAAACTATGGATCTCAGTACTGTCAAATGCTTGTGTGTGCATTAGTGTGTATAAAAGTGTTACAAGTGCTGTAGATGTTATTCACTATATAGGTACCTTGGGACACTCCCCTACCTATAAACTCTGTGGTGTGTGTGTTAACTGCATAACACTATAATACCAATAACTACATAGCTAGGGATTCTAATATGAGTCCTGGCAAGTGTGTGTGTGTGTGTGTGTGTGTGTGTGTGTGTGTGTGTGTGTGTGTGTGTGTGTGTGTGTGTGTGTGTGTGTATTATTGTGTGTAAGTATGTATATATGTAGGTTACAGTATTTTGTGACCTCTCTCACGCAGTACATCACCCATTGTCATAACTTGCAAGGCCTGGTGATGTCCCTCACCTTAGAAGTACCTTTGGACAAGTGTCACCCCATAACCTCCATGGCACATGCGATAAATGCATAACAATGTAATAACAATAAATGGACAGGTAGGGGTTCTAATCTCAGTCCTGGCAAATGTGTGTGAGAGAAGAGTATCATGTGTGTGTGTGTTTGTGTGAAAACATCCATTGGATGGGCATGGTTTCTTATTTTATGCCATGGTACACACAGTACACATTCCTAGGTCTACTGTATGAGGTCCACTGTTCACGTCAACAGTAGTGGTATCTGTAGACACTCTTTAGCCCTATAAGCCCTGTGCAACAGTATGGAATAGTATGGTATGAATAACAAGATAGGATGGTCTGCTAATGTCAGTACTGGTGTGTGTGTGTGTGTGTGTGTGTGTGTGTGTGTGTGTGTGTGTGTGTGTGCATTGGTGTGGATAGCAATGGCTGTGAGTGTGTAGACTTTTATGTGACACTATTATGAGTACTCTCATACACAGTACAGCCACCATTGCCATACCCCACAAGGCCATGTGATGTTAATCACCTTACAAGTACCTTGTAACACTCATCACACTAGTAGACCTGTGCCACCTGCAATAACTGCATAATAGTGTGGTACCACAACTTGATGGGTAGGGGTTCCAAACACAACACTGGGAACTGTAATCCTGCGCATGCATGTGTATGTGTGTGCATGTGTGTGTGTATGTGTGTGTGTGTGTGTGTGTGTGTGTGTGTGTGTGTGTGTGTGTGTGTGTGTGTGTGTGTGTGTGTGTGTGTGTGTGTGTGTGTGTGTGTGAACAGTATTCTCTGTGTGTTTGGTCGACACAATATACCCTATGTGGTTGAGGGCATTAGCAATCTGAGGTGTGTTCCACCCACCAAACTTAACATTCTCCACTCCACTACAGCTGATGTCAACCACCATAGACTTAGATACAACCCCTCAGCCCTATAAGCTGTGAGGCACATGCAAAAACTGTTACATAGACCTGGGAAATGTGTGCAGATACAGCTGTACCTTGGCAATGACATGGTCAATGTGTTACAACACTGCCATAACCCTCGTTGGTGATGTCTGCAGGGCCAGATCCTGCTGACACACAGACACCTGGAACACAAACAGAATACAGCATGTGAGAACACATTTGCTTAGTGTTACTAACATCAATAATGCATCATGGCTTTAAAGGTACACTCACACTCTGATGTGTACCCATTACAAATGCCAGATGACAGGACCTTGCACAGTATTAAATAGCTACACTCTACTAAAGTCACCCTGTGCATCCGACCCATATTAGCATGTTCCTCCATCAATGGTATGGATGGCAGGGATGTGGCACAAGTATCATCATATGCACAAGGTGTTGTGTGGGTTTGCCAGTAGCCTAAGCTGGGGCATATGGTTGACAACATGTGTGTGTTTGGGGGTGTTCATTAAATGGACTATGCAGAGGTGGTGTGTGTGTAGAGGTGACTTGTCTGATGGTGATGTCTGTGTGTTTGTATGCACACAGTCATGCCATGTGGGTGCTCTACACTGGGGTATTTTGGACAGCTGTGGGCCGTACATGGCAGGGTGTACAGTTCACCGTCTCCAGCCACGGACACAGGAACTGGGCCTGCCAAGACTATCACTGGCTCCACCAGGGCTGTGTCCAGATGCAGTACTACTCCATGATGGTGACTGCCACCTGCTGGATCTGCATCCCTGTTGGGACCGGTCAGGATCACGTGCCCATGGCCTACTGTGTTGTGGTGTGGACAGCACACCCCTTCAGTAGTGCTGGTGGTATAGTCAGTATAGGAATGTGATGGTGCATGACCATGTAGACCCTTAGCTGATCGTGGTGCTGCCCTACATCCACATGGCTGCTGGCCATCATCCACCAAACACTCAAGCACAGATATTCCACAGTCAATGAGTGCCAAGGTCTCTCCCCACCATCCATCCATGACCTTAGTATGCTCACGGATGGCTGCAGTGAGTTCACGAATATCACCACAGACACCAGTGATGTGCTCATCCACAACCCTGCGTATATGTCTGGTGTCATGTTCATTATGTGCCTGTGCCTCCATGATGGCCCCAAATATGCATCTGGTGACTGCTGTTGTGGCACTTGCAACAGGAGCATGATGGGCTGCAATCTCTCTCTGAGCACCCTTGCCCATCTGCCTGTGTGGGACCTCACCAGCACTCTGGCTATGGCTAGTGCTTGCACCCTCACTTGCCATAGTCACCACAGTAGCCTGTTCCATGCCACCACCTGCCAACTGTCCATTATCTGTGGCCACTGGTGATGGGGTATGTGTAGGCATTGTGACTGTGTGTGGGAATGGGGATGACAATAGTGGGATGCCAGCTGATGGCACAGATTCAGCCCCTGACAACCCCAACTGTGCCTCAATATGAGTATAATCATGGTCAGAGTCTGCAGAGACACTGACATCAGAATCAGAGTGGGAGGGACTGCAGCCATCACGTGCACCTGTGAGGGAAAAACAACATATGTAAATTTCTACCGGCACTATAAGGTTTGCTGGTACACACACACACACACACACACACACACACACACACACACACACACACACACACACACACACACACACACACACACACACACACACACACACACACACACACACACACACACACACACACACACACACACACACACACACACACACACACACACACACACACACACACACACACACACACACACATACAGGTGAGGTGCCTCAAAAAAATCACACAGACCTCACATTAGCCGACTGGAGGCATTCATGACACACAGTCAGAAAATAACATATATACTCTGGACACATCCTCAGCATCATGCAGTGCAGCCCTTTCCAATTACTGTTACTACTAATATACACCTTTGGGATACATGAGTGGCATTAGTAGATGATGACCCTTCACCTAGCACACACTGCACCCATGTAAATTATTGCTGTTCACCTGTATAGCACTGCGGCAACTCCTACAGAACATGCCTCCCAACTGTACAGGGTTTTGCTGAATGCGTCCATGTGTGGCTCATATGTTTGGTCTGTTCCTCATAACTCCTGTGTTTGTCTGATACATTACTGGGTTGACCTGTGGATTGATGCCACTAATTAATGTCCTAATTTGAGGTGCAGACTGCATAACCTGCAGTACATGTATGCTAAAACTAAGTCGGTTACTCAAACAACTTCCCAAGCTTACAGTGGATATAGTAAGCATATACACACCTGTTAACATGCCAGGTTTTTGTGATATATCGCATGAGACCTCAGAAATCAGGTCATAACATTGCCATCATTTCATATGACATATAACCTGTGCGATCCAAATGAAGAACATATACATCAGTTACAGGTAACATATGGTAAATGAAGTAGATACAATAGGCTGGTTGCATGAGTGTGAACACCCTTAAAGTAATACTTTGTTAAAGCACCTTTTGATTTAATCACAGCATGCAGTCCTCTTGGGAAGATGTCTGTTAGCATGGCACATCTTGACTTGCCAATGTTTAACACTCTCCCTTGCAAAACACCTCCAACTATGTCAGATTGCAAGGGCACCCCCTGTGCACTGCCCTCTTCAGGACACCCTGTATATATCCAATTGAATGTAGGTATGGGCTCTGGCTTGGCCAGTGCAGAACATTGCATGTGTTCTGGTGAAGCCATCCTTTTGTTGATTTGGATGTATGGTTTAGGCCATTGTTGTGTGGAAAGGTGGAATTCCTCAACATCCACAGCTATGTGACAGACACCAGAAGAATTGGAGCCACAAGGGACCAGTGTTTGGAACTGTTCATAATCCTCTCTAACTTGGCTACAGCCCCAGTTCCAGCTTGTGAACAGCAACCCCAAACCAGGACACTGACATCACTATGCTTCACCATGGGGGTATTGTTGTTGTGGTGATGTGCAGTGGTGTTATTGCGTCAAACACACCTGTCAGAATTGTGGCCAAAGAGTTCAACTGTGGTCCCATATAACCATAACACATTTCCCACTTGCTTTTGGAAAACCTGATGTATTGTTTTCAGACTTTCACTAGGCCTGGATAATGTTTGGTGTGAGGAACTTCTGCCATCTTCCAACCCTACCCTATAGACAGGACATATGGAGACCATGGAAGATTGTTGTGACATGTACTACACACCCAGTACTTGCTGGAGAATCCTGTTACTCCTTCACTGCTGCTGTAGGGCTCCTGGCCAGTTTTGGTCTTGCATTCTCATAGACTTTGGTGGGATGTCTACTCCTTCGCAATGTTACTGTAGCCCCATATTTTCACCACCTTTTGATGACTGTTTGCACTGTGTTCCGTGGTATGTGCAATGCTGTGGAAATGTTTTGGTACCTTTCTCCAGGCCAATACATCTCAAACATGTGGTCTCTTAGCAGCTTCGTCAACTCTATGCTAATCATGGCTGTTGCTGTAACAGGCAACTGGGTATATGTTAGGATAATCCTGGTAGGACAGCTGACCATTATTTGCTGTTAATCAAAGAGTCTCTGTAATTGATGACAGGTGTGTACCTAATAAGATGCATGTCTGTAGTTATATCGAAAGTTGCCTCAATACAGTAGTAGCTTCAGCCTGTGTACACATATGCATCTAGGTTGTTGTACTATTGTTATGTGTCATTATTGTTCCCCTAACAGATTTGTTTGCTTTACAATTGAGTTGTACAGGTTATAGGTTACATGAAAGATTGGCAGTATTTTGAACTTGTCTTATTGTGCTCTCACTTTTGTATATCACAAATACCTGACATTCTAACAGGTGTGTACACCATTTATATGCACTGTATACCACTAATTTATACAATATGACCCTAGTTTTCAGCCTTTGTCCCCCCATTGTGTCAGTCTTTGTCCAGTTGTCCTGCAGTGACAGGTTGTGAGGTATGCTACAGATATGTGACATCTCCTGCAAATAGCCCCCTGTGATGACCACCATGATGCAATGCAGTAAACAACACCACAGGTGAACATGCAGATATTGCCAAATGGCTGAGTGTAACAGTTGTGTGCATGGTCATATGCATTAACTTACGATACTTACCGGCTTCAGGTTTTTGTCCCATGTGCAGACCAATGTGTGCATTACTAAACCCCACCCACTAATCCATTTTGCACTGAAATATGCATCTAAGAGACTCTATAGAAGACAGTTTAAATGCTACCTCATTACATTGATGTACACTTTGGCCTTACCTGGACACTCATAGCTTGTTGCTTGGGTGCCACTCACCTCCATGACTGCTGTTTCCCATGTTTGAGGTTGTGTGGGGGCTACCCCAAGGTTGGCAAGGAGCTCCCCTGTCACTGTAACTGGGGCCTGTGTGGCTGGCCCCCCACCTGTAGCAGTACGGTCCCTCACTACAGCAGCAGCCCTTTGCCAGGCATGATGTATCAGATCAGTTGCTCTATGTCTGACCTGATCATATGTGTGTCCATGGTGGCCCAAGATGTTCACTCTGTGGATGATCTCATCCCACAGGGCAGTCTGCCACCACAGATTTTGCTGGTTATGTCCAGAAAGGCTGGCATAGCTTAATATTACAACTTCTGTGATGGCTGCTGTCTCTGCATCGTTGTAAGGCAGTTGGCACTGCATGGCACCTGGAAGACATAAACAGGGAAACACATCACAGGACCTCAGACATTGCCCAGAGTTCTTTACAGAGCCAGCACATGAATATGGACTATCATTAGCCCCCACTTACAAACACATCATACCCTGTACCTGGGAGCAATGTATGAACATGCATTGTACTCCTGGTCCTGATGTGTCATGTTCCCCCCAGTGAAGGCCAGTACATTGCATTAACTACCATTCATCATTCACGTTTGTGTAGAGGGATGACAGTGGTTGTGTTCCTTACAGATGGGATGTCAATGGTGCTCAGGCTTTGCTTGCATACAGTGTGTAATGGAGCTGTAAGCATATGCCTGGGTTCATGTAGGATGCAGACAGGAATGTTATCAGATCCCAAGGAGACTTGCTTTTGTTAACTTTGATTAGGTAGTTTGCACCTGATCCATGATGATGAGTGGAGGGGTGTGTGTGCTGTGCATATCCACCTATACTGAAGGTGAGCCAGGGAGATGATGTTTGCCCTAAACCTGTCTGCACCAGGTTGGCTGCAGCTATGGTGTGTGTGTATGTGCTGTGATTGACCACCATTACAGGGTGGGTTGGGTTGTTGCTTCTGAGACTGCAGACATATGTGAGGATGGCCTTGTGATTGCCCTTAGTGGATGTGTCCAATTTGTACTCATAGTTAGCCTTACAGTAATCCACCTGTGACCTAATATGCTCATTCAGACAAAGGTTGACATGCTTCCCAGTTGGCGCTTGCTCCTACTTTGCCCTGTACAGCCAATATAGCATCACATTATGTGCTTTGTTGCTGTCCAGCAAAAGGGTATGCTCTACTTTGGTGGAGACGGGTTTTACAAGTAAGGTATTGCTGAGGCCATACAGCTATGTGGGTGGTCATATATCTGTTTGCAGTAGGCATGGATATAAGGTCAGAACACAGTTGGCCACCTCTACAATTTCAATGTGATACTCATGCTTATTATACTACCCATGTCTGTGTCAGGGCAATGACACAACCAGTATCTGTAGAAGTGTAACTCTGTTAGATGCACAGAAAGTAAGGTTACACACGTGTACAACATGTACAGCTTATTTACTTGACGTTTTGCATCCCATGTCAGTTGTTATGAGGCAGCCAGGTACACCTACCCATATATACATATGCACAGGTAATACCTGCTATATATTTCTGTTCTGTGTCAGTATGGCACACTGTAATTACAGTCTTGCTGCTCAGTCAGTTATGTCAACCTGTTAGGGCAGGACATCTGGAGGACACCACACATACATGGTGGGCTATGGAGCAAAATTAGTGGCACTTTCTTCATATTGCTGTAACACATACGTCATTTGATAGTGCAGTAGCCTTTGCATTAACAGATATATCCTGGAGGATGTCTGATGCTCATATGGCAGGCAGAGAGGAGAAAGGCTAGGGGTGTGGTAGCGAGGGTAGGAACTGTTAATGTTGTGAGTATGACTGGTATGGGGACAGAGCTAGCTGATATGCTGGACAGAGGAAAGGTGGATATATTGTGTGTGCCGGAGACCAGATGGAAGGGGTGTACAGCTGTGTGTATCAGAGTTGGGTACAAATAGTTCTATTATGGTGTATATGGGAGGGGAACTGTTGTATGGGTTAACCTGAAGGAACATTATGCCAAGAGTGTTTGTTGAGGTGATAAGAGTGTCGGGTAGAGTGATGTTTAGGAGGCTTGGAATTGATGGTGTAACAATGACAGTTGTTAGTGCATATGCTCCGCTAATTGCGTGTGTGATGGATGAGACAGACATACTTTGGTGTGGTTGGATGAAGTGGTGATGAGTGTACCCAAAGGTGAGAGAGTGATGATTGGAGCAGATTTTAATGGGCATGTTGGTGAATGGGACAGAGGGGATGAAGAAGTGATGGGTAGGTATGGTGTTAAGCAAAGGAATACAGAAGGTGAGATGGTGGTGGAGTTTGCAACAGAGGTTGGACATGGCTGTGGTGAATACATAATTTTACAAGACCAAGGGGCATATGGTGACATACAAGAGTGGAGGAAGATGCACACAGGCAGATTATATCCTATGCAGGTGGGCCTGTTTGAAAGGGATTGGCAACTGTAAAGTGGTGACAGGAGAAAGTGTAGTTAGGCAGCATGGAATGTTGGTCTGTGGGATGACGTTGGTGATCAAGAAGAGGGGGAGGAGTGTGAGGGCAGTACCATGGATCAAATGGTGGATACTGAGAAAGGGTGATTGTGAGGTTGAGTTCAGGGAAGAGTTAAGACAGACAGTGGGTGGCAGTGAAGACTTTGCAAATATCTGGGTAACTACATCCGAGCTAGCAAGGGAGATGAGTAGAATGGGGCTTGGTGTGACATCTGCACAGAGGAAAGAGGACAAGGAGACCTGGTGGTGGCATGAGAAAGTCCAGGGGAGTATACGGAGAAAGAGGTTGGCCAAGAATAAGTGGGATTTTCAGACAGATGAAGAAAGTAGACAGGTGTATAAGGAGATGGGGTGCATGGCAAAGAGAGTGGTGGCAAAGGCTGAGGATGGGGCATCTGAAGAGTTGTATGTAAGGTTTGACACCAAGGATGTAGAATAGGACCTGTACCAGTTGGCTAGACAGAGGCATGTAGCTAGGAAGGAAGTGCAGTAAATAAGGCTGATAAAGGATAATGGTGAAAGTGTACTCATAAGTGAGGAGAGTGTGTCGAGCAGGTAGAAACAGTACCTTGATGGGCTGTTGAATAAAGAGAATGAGAGAGAGAAGGGTGGATGATGTGGGTATGTTGAATCAGGACATGCAACAGATTATCAAGGGGGAAGTAAGGCTAGCTATGAAGAGGTTTAAGAATGGAAAAGCTATTGGTCCAGATGGCATACCTGTGGAAGCATGGAGGTGTTTAGGACAAATGGCAGTGGTCTTGTGAACTGGACTGTTTACTGTAATCTTGGAAAGTGAGAGGATGCATGAGGAGTGGCTAAAATGTGTTTGGGTACTGATTATGAGAATAAGGGTGGTGTGCAGAGCTGTATTAACTACAGAGGGATAACACTGATCAGTCACAGCATGAGGTAACGGAAAAGGGTGGTGGAAGCTAGGTTAAGAAGGGAGGTGAGGATTACTGATCAGGAGTATGGTTTCATGCCGGGAAAGAGCAGTACTGATGTGATGTTTGCTCTGAGAGTGTTGATGGGGACATACAGAGAAGGTCGGAAGTAGCTGCATTGTGTCTTTGTGGACTTAGAGACAGCATATGACAGGATGCCTAGAAAGGAGTTGTGGTATTGTATGAGGGAGGTCAGGAGTGGCAGAGGAGTCCGTAAGAATGCTACAGGATATGTACAAGGCTAGTGTGACAGCTGTGAGTTCTGCATTGGGAGTGACAGGTGCATTTAAGGTGGAGGTGGGAGTACATCACGGATCAGCTATAAGCCCTTTCTTATTTGCAGTGGCAATGGACAGGTTGACAGATATGATCAGACAGGAGTCCCCGTAGACTGTACTGTTTTCAGATGACACTGTGGTCTGCAGTGAGAGTAGGGAACACGTTGAGGAGACCCTGGAGAGGTGGAGGTATGATCTAGAGAGGGGGAGGAATGATGGTCAGCAGGACTAAGACAGAATATATGTGTGCAAATGGGAGGGAGGACAGAGGAATGGTGAGGGTGCAGGGAGTACAGATTTCAAAAGTTGAAAGGTGTAAATACCTGGGAACAACAGTTCAGAGTAATGGCGAGTGTGAGGGAGAGGTGAAGACGAGAGTACAGACAGGATGTGGGTGGTGGAGAAGAGTGTCAGGAGTGATTTGTGATAGACAAGTACCATTGAGAGTGATAGGGAAGGTCTACAACAGGGTAGTGACACCAGCTATGTTATATGGGTTGGAGACATTGGCATTGGAAAAAAAGGCCCTTGTCAGAGCTGGACGTAGCAGAGTTAATGATGTTAAGATTTGCACTGGGTGTGATGAGGGTGTTCAGGATTAGTAATATGTATGTTAGGGGGTCAGCCCAGGTTGGACAGCTTGGGGACAAAGCCAGGAAGTGGCAGGATTATTTTGGTTTGGACATGTGATGAGGAGGTATGCTGAGTATATTTGAGGAAAGGATGAGGCTGCCAGTTAAGAAGAAAAGAAGATCTGAGATAAGGTGTATGTATGTGTTAACAGTGGACATGCAGGTGGTTGGTGTGACAGAGCAAGATGCAGAGGACTGGAAGACATGGAAACAGCTGATCTGCTGTTGCGTCCACTAATAGTTACAGCCAAAAGAAAGAGAAGGTGATGTTGTAATGTCAGTGTTCACAGATTTACAATTATTTGTCAGACATAACACAACTCTTGATAATATAACTACAAATATGAGGCCCACATATAGTCAGTGCGCATAACACTGGATAGTTGAATGGCATGAGCTCAGTATATCACTTGCAGTTCAACACACACAGCTGCAACAGTATTTCAGCATGCAAATACCCTGTATAGGTCCATCACGTGTCTGAGACAAACGTGTATATTATATTTGTATTGACAATTAACATATGGATAACTGTGACATCCCAGTAGCTGGCCTAGTAGTGTCACAGTCAGTATTGTGCAACACACACTCCAGTAGTGGTCATATGTAAGCCATCCTTTCCTGGGGTTACTCAGGGCCCTGAGCTGTGTTCTATGTCACTCCAGACAGACACAGATGCTATGGCCATAGGTTCTGCTCAGCAACATATCAGTACAGCATGTGTTGTTGAGACATAATATTGTTTGAACTTCCTATTATCCACATTTACATAACCCCTACTACATTCCATTACATGCTTAATTGTTTGACATACCTGTGCTTTTTTTGGTTCAGTTGGTATAATCCATCAGTTTCTGTGTGTGTGTGTGTGTGTGTGTGTGTGTGTGTGTGTGTGTGTGTGTGTGTGTGTGTCTGTTTCTCTCTCTCTCTCTCTCTCTCTCTCTCTCTCACTCTCTGAGACAGCTGTAGGATATACATCTGTTTTGTATAGGCAGCAGCTTGCCTTTTGTAGGTAATGCTCATGAGCAGCTGATGGCCTGTGCACTAATTGAAGTCCCCCACTTGCTAATTTCATGTAGAACAGCTGTGGTATCATTCCCATACCTAATATCATGGAAACACACTCATATAACTGGATACTTCATGTGGGCATTGCGCACCTCTCAACTGTACAGATTTTCTCAGAATGTCCAGATTTTTGCCTCATATTTTTGGTGTGTTCCTCCTAAAATCTATACCTTTCTAGCAAATAGTTGAGGATTGAAGTCATTAAATAATGACAAATATTTGAGTTTAAAACTCCACATGCTTCAGAAAATTCATGCTAATGCAAAATCTATTATTCTATCAACTTTCTAAGTTTGTAAGAGCAATATTTAAAATCTGTCCCTATTTATCCCCCCATAATTTTAGGCTTTGTCCAGATTTTTTGCTCTAAGAAGTTGAGAAGTAGGCGGGCATTGCCCCTTTTCCTTGCCTGTGAGGGGGACTTCATGGAGGTGTGTGACAAACAACATCACAAAAGGTAGTTGGAAATACCTGTTACAATAAACGCTGTGGAGACAGCCCAACAAACTGGGGGACAATGTTCCAGACATAGGGACAGAATGTAAGTATTGCTGTTATACAGTTTAAGTAATGCTAGTTTGACAGGATTTGTGTGGCTATGGCTGCTCTGCATGAATTTAAGTCTGATAGTGTTATGTGGTTGACATAACTCTCAACTGTAGGGCTATCTGCAGACTGGCCAGAGTTTGGACTCTTATATTTGCTGTGTTACTCACAGATTTTTTGGCCTTGGAAATTCAGTAGCATACTCTGTGGATTGCTGTCAGTAAATGGTAACATCCATGTGTGTTTCTGACTTCATATCCCTCAGAACAGATATATTACAACTCTGTTACACCAGCAACTTTCTCAGTTTATAACAGCAATATGTCAATAATTTATTTATTTTATTTTTATTTCCAGTTTGATGATCGGGGAGGTCCACTGGGCTCAAGGACCCCATTTTCAGTAGAGGCCTAGGGAGAAAAGCTCCCTATTACATAGTAAGAATAAGCAAAGTATAATATTATATAGTAAAACTAAGCAAAGTATAATAGCAAAAATTGAAGAACATACATTACATACTAGATTAGAGACAAGTTGTACAATGGTTATAAAGCATCTAAAAATGGTTATAAAGCAACTAAAATTTGTAAGATGGCAGTAAAGAAAAATTCTTCACAGAAAAGGGGCGAATAAAAGGTGGAAAGTACATTATTTACAATGTACACAATGCCCCTGTGTTTGGGCCTCTGCCCCCCAAGTATGTCAGGCTTTGTCCAGATGTCATGCTGTAAGAGGTGGATAGGTATAGTATATCATTATATAGTGGCTTCATTCCTGATATCATCCCAGTGATGTATCAGACTGCCAGACATGTTATGTATAGGAGGCCTTATATATGAGGACAAAGCCTGGTCATTCTGTTGGACTCTATACAGTTGAGAGGACTGTGTATTTCTGGCAATTGTTGACAGACTTTCAGGACCATGAAGCAGTGCATTGTGAATGTGTTATTTGGCCTGTGTAGGGAGGGGGTAGCTGTAAGTGTTATAGGTCCTTTTCTATCTGACTTTGCATACTGCTCCAGTTTCTGGTGCTCTAACAGCTGTATATGTTTGTAGGTGCAGACTGACACGTCCCATACCACAGTCAGGTGTCAGACTATACTGTGAATTGGGCCAGTATATGCAGGGGTAGTGTGTGAGTGGCAAATATGCTGATGATTTTGTTCACACAGTCCATATACTCTACTGTTCATGTGGCTTACCAGTATGCCACTTTGAATGTGGTGAGATTGATTATGGGTATGCACTTTCACTTTGGTGTCTGTTAGTGCTGTTACATCCTTGTAGTGCCTGATATATTTGCAATTACGTGTATTCCCCCATAGCAAAATTGGGTTATTCTTGTGTCAGTCTGCCTGTAGTTTAGACAGTGGTTGGTGACAATCCTAGCAGCTCAGTGTAGTTTCCCTACTGTGATGTTATGTCCAGATATTTATCAGATGTACTGTTGTCTGGCCCCCATACATGTTGTGTATTTCTGACACATCAGTGGGATGATGTAAATATTTATGTCAGTAACTAGTGGGGAGTAATTTGGTTTTGGACTTGGGCTATTCCAGTCAATGTATATTACAACAGACAGCAGGGTGTTACTGCATCAACTGTGTCATCTTATCTACTAAAGTATTTGGAATATTTTACCAGTTTCATGGCTTTACCCACCCCCTTTGTCAGGCTTTGTCCAGATTTGTTGCACTAAGGGGTTCTGAGCATACCTCTCAACTGGCCAGATTGTTTCAGACTGTCCAGGTTTATTGCTCATAATTCTGGTCTGTTCCACAGAATCATTATTTTCATTTATGTGGTAAATCACTGTGATGATGTGAGGATTTCTGTCAGTAACTGATGACATACATTTCAGTTTCAGAACTTACATCCTTCTGAACATGTATGTTGATACAAACCCTGTTACTGTAGCAACATTCTACATTTATAAGTGCAGCACGTACATTATGTCCCTATTCTTGGCCCATTGTCTCCCCATTTTCACAGTCTTTGTCCAGAATTCTTGCACTAAGATGTGGAGAGGTATGGTGCTGGGTATGACTCCACTACATGTTATGAATATATATATATATATATATATATATATATATATATATATATGTGTGTGTGTGTGTGTGTGTGTATATACACACACACACACACACACACACACACACACACACACACACACACACACACACACACACACACACACACACACACACATATATATATGTATATGCGTGTGTGTGTGTGCGTGTGTGTGTGTGTGTGTGTGTGTGTGTGTGTGCGTATATACACACACACATATATATATATATATATATATATATATATATATATATATATATATATACTCATAACATGTAGTGTAGTCATACCCAACACCATATAATATATATATTCCTTTTTTGATATCTATACATATATTTATATAACAATATATATGTATATATTCTATATGAATTTGTTTTATATGTATAGCTCCATATAGCTGATGTATATACATTTTCATATTTATCTATCACCATACACATCTATATGTGTATATTTATATATACTAAACTGACTGATTCCACAGTGTTTGTTCCCTACTATTCTATACTTGTACTGAATGATATATTTGCAAAAGCAGCATTCATTAATTTAGCTCAGATGGTGTGGTGATACATTGCTCTGACTATGGTGTACAGGGTCCTGGGTTCAAGACTTAGCAGGGCTGATTACTTTGTCGCTGGGCAGAACAGTGGCTGACGGAGACACGGTGATTAAGGCAGTATTTAGCAGTTGTAAGCGGGTTTGCGCGGGTTTGTTTGATGGTAAGTGATGCCAACACATGGTTAAACGGGAAACTGCTTAATCTGTGTAGACATCACACAAACTTGCTTACTGCTGCTTACTCCCGCTTACCTCCGTGCTAATTTCTTTAAAAGAAAAGAAAGAAGGAGTGATAAGTGGTAAAAAAAGAGGCACACAGAAGGAAAAACAATATGAAAGATAGCTAGAGATGTGAAGGACGAGAGTAGGGAAGATCCATAGCTGTCCATTTCTTCTACAGCAACAGCTGTGCACGTCTACAAAATTTGGAGGTGAATTTGGACACTCAAACCCCTGAGAGAAGGGTGACGACAAAAGTAATGTGTTGTCAAGCCAATTGGACCAGATTACATGTGTCCATTGGACACGTGTGTAGAATGGACAGCTATGTATGGGGTGTAATTTTTTGGGGGGACAGATTGCCCTTTTTTTGAGGTGAGAGTGGGATGTTGGGGAAGGATAGTAGGTATATTTGGGTAGGTAAGTTGGGTATGAAGACAGACAAGTCAGACAAGACAGCAGACAGGGGCAGTATATGACACATGTGGGAGGTAAACACCTTGGACAGGGAGGGTGTTTGGGAATCAGACACCCACAA
Source organism: Protopterus annectens (assembly GCF_019279795.1). NCBI lineage: Eukaryota > Metazoa > Chordata > Ceratodontiformes > Protopteridae > Protopterus > Protopterus annectens. The sequence continues at coordinate 1,887,662,093 of NC_056737.1, read as the reverse complement.
GCCCCCAAATGAATACAGTGGGACTGAGGTCCCCACCCATAGGCAGTCACCACTGCACCTTCACGGCCCCAAAGGTGGCTGTGCTGGGGGCTGAGCAGGAGGGGCAGGCTGACCCTCAAGATGTGACACACGGCCCTCAAGCAGGCATAGATGATCTCAAAACTCCTTTTGGAGCTAGCTACGCACCAAACCCTGGACATGACTACAGGTAACAGTGTCCTGTCTGCACCCACTCCCGGGGGGGGTGGGCCCCATCCCCTGAGGTGGTTCCACCTGAAGGTGGTACAGCACCAGCAGATGAGGAGGTCCCGGGTTGGGTCTCAAATGTGCTGGGGCCCAGTGCCATGGCCAGATGATGTGGGACAGGCGATTCGCTGGGATCAGCCTTCCCAAATGTGTTATAGTATTAAGGTTTTACAACATATGTTGGTTAGTCATTAAAAACACATTCCAGGATTAGTTATAACAGCATGCATGGGTGTTCCAGTTGATCCCATAAACAGATCTGAAACAGTTGCATAGCAAACAGAACACATGCATATATGAAGCCACAGTGGACATTATAACAGCATGCAAGTTACATTGATAGCAACAGGCCACCAGTGATAATATTTGAACAGGGAACATTAATAATCAAATATTTAAATAGTTGTAGAACAATAGGACCCATGTCTCAACAGTAGGTTTGGTGAAAAACATACCCATTGATATATGTGCATAGATTATTGGTGAAGATAGGGTGAGGGGAGAAAGAGAAAGATCTCAACAACTGTATAGGCTTCAATTGCTCACAACTGTAATGATCATTACTCTACTCATTACTCTCCAGGTATGACCTCACTTTACATCTACTTGTGGCCTTGGATTGAGCAGCGGTATGTTTCTACACAGTGTATTAATAATGCCTTTCTAAGGCTGATATGAACATTCCCTTACCTGACAGACCTGTGGAGGTAATGTCTGTTAACACTATCTGACTGTTTGTACCCATACTCACATAGTCAAGGTTACATATGTGCACTCATACTGTGTGTGTGTGTGTGTGTGTGTATGTGTGTGTGTGTGTGTGTGTGTGTGTGTGTGTGTGTGTGTGTGTGTGTGTGTGTGTGTGTGTGTGTGTGAGAGTGTGTGTGTGTGTGTGTGTGTGTGTGTGTGTGTGTGTATGTGTATGTGTGGTTGTGTGTGCTACTGCCATACTCTGCCTTGATTTCTATCTGTCACCCTGGGTGTTGGCAGCAGTGACCACTAGCCATGACAGCTTGACACTTGAGGGACATTTATCAGAGGAGTCTACTTGGTGTATGTACTTATCTTGCTGTCATTTGCAGCCTTGGGGTTGGACAGTGGGTGTTGTACACAGTGTATAAGTACAGCCTTCTTACAGCTAAGATATACTTTTTCTTACCTGACAGACCTGTGGAAGAAATTTCTGTTAACACTACCTGTTTCTACACATATTCACATATTCCTGGGTGAAAGTGTCCATACAGCTTACTACCACTTCCGGGATTCGAACCGTGCCTGTTTGTGCAAAACAATACAACAAGTTTGTGTTTCATCAGAATGATCTATTGAGAACTGCTGTCTTTTGTTTGACTGTTTTCTGCCTAATACTCCTTTGGTTGTACAATCTGACCTTGTAATTCTGATATTCATGCATGGCAGATAGTTCTCATACTGTGTATTCATACTTTGACATAGCACAGTCTGGGAAACACTGGTTAAAACATTACTATTCAGGTATCACATCTTGGTGCATGGAACATTTCATATAGTTAATCTCCTGTTTTACAACTCCACAATCTTTGTCAGATGAGCCTTGATTATTTAGTGCTTTCAGAGCTATAGTTGCTGTGCAGAACCTGTATACATTTAGATTCATGCCACCACATACCAAAGTAAACACAACCAGTCTGGGATTTTGAGTTTTATTGACAGGTACTGACACTTTTATTGATACATACCCTGTATGTCACTATTACTCTGCTAATGTCTCATTTATTCAGTACAAGCAATACCCATTTTTAAATACTGACAGGTGAAATTCTTCTCCTTTCTATTTATTTGCCCTGAACACTACAAGCTAGATTTGTACTCACCAGCTTCGCAATGCAACCTTAGCAGCCTGTTGGCATGGGTGCCCAAGTTCATAGCCCTGTCATCTGCAGCTGTACAGGAGATAGAGAAACATTTATGCATACCTATCTATCCCACACAGAGGCTGGACTTTGGCAAACACTAATTGATACTGATATTTACACACATCTGGGACTTTCCCTGCCCATGCATATTTATTTATTTTATTTATTGGTATTTGTTTACTGGAAAAGTCCACTGAGCCTAGGGAGCCCATTTTCAGTGGAGGCCCAAGCCACTCTTACATTTCCCAAACATGACCGGTGCTTTATAATCTCACATATATTCACTAATTTTATTGTTACTGGCCTTTTTCCTGTTCATCTCTATCTTCCAACCCAAGAATCTGGTTCAAGTCCAAGGTACTCCTAATTCTTTTAGTCAACACCTGTTTTTTTGTCTCTCAAGCATTTTCCTTTGGAACATTGGAAAAACATTCACTCTCAAAGTTTCTCTATGAGCTTTATTATCAGAAGAATGAAAAGCAGGTCCCCTTCTGTTTGATGGCTCTCTTTTTAACAGACTTTTGCATTTCCTGCCTAGCATGTTCTGCATCAAAAAATGTCTTTGATCCCCCAGGAAAAGATATTCTGAAGACAGGATGGAATCAGCAGCTTGAATCTCACACCTACCTCTTAAAATTCCCTAATTGCTGGGATAAATTTACTTTTCTTCTGCCTGGTGTACACTGAATAATAATTTTCAACAAACTCTCTACTTCTTCCAGTTTTGAATACTTTGCCCTTCTGTCACAGTTTTGACAGAATCAACTCTTTCTGCTGGTATGATTGCATCTTTACTAAAACAGGTCTTGGCTGCTTTCTTATGCCCATGTTTGGAGCATACAAATATTGTGCCCTGTCAATTAACCAGTCCTGCTGTAGAATACCAGTCCATTTGCTTATTTATGCTTTCATAAAATTAATACAGTCTGTTCCATTGGATTTCTCTGGTAAAGCAGAATTTGTTGGGTTTTCCCTGCAGGCTTTGTCGTCTAACTCAATCATGTTTTGAAACAGCTCTTCTTAAGCAATTTCATACTCAGCCAGCCTTTTCTGCATTTTGATCTCAGATTTTTGCAGTTTTATCGGTTTACCTGAAGAGCTGTTTAAAGCTTCATCCACTTTTATCAAAGCTTTTGTTATTTGAGTTGATAATACTCCTTCAATGTTTTGTTTATTTAATCAGATCTGAGACCTTTTGATCTATTTTTACTCTAGATTACTGGAAGCCATGTTTTGCACCAAAGATGGAGCCAGAACATGTTTTTGGAGAACAGCTGCAGGAGTTATCCCAGTCAGTGTTTTCTCTTCACCTTTTCCTAGCTGATTTTCTTTCTGGCACTCTAGGTTTCCTTTTTGCTAGCATCTAGGCAGTGTATTATTAGTCACTAACTAAATTTACTAAAACTGGCAGAGTGACTGGTCCTTAGGTCTCATCTTATTTTTTTCACACCGGGAGAGCTGAAATTAAGCTGCTGAGTAGTGTGCAGCCATCTTGAAAGTCCCCTCACATTCACAGTTTTAATACTGTAGCCAGAATTAAAGTCTTTGATCTTACTCTTCCTTCTCAAACTACTGACTTTCTTTCAACAAAACACTGTTTGCAATGCAAAAATGCTGTAACAAAACACTGTAAGAAAATGTGTACCTTTACAAAAAAAAATCTTAGAAAAAATATAAAATCAAATTCTGACATAACCACAAAAGAGTAAGAAAAAATAATTTTTTTGTTTGCGGCACTCCGAATTTGACTAAAGGGAAAGACAATTAATTTGTAATAAGGAAAACAAATAGTTGTGTTTTCCTGTTCATTTTCATCTGAAAACTATGCTTGAAAGCCTTGCTTTTATTCAGACTTTAGGCTACAGTATTTATCTGAGGTGTAATGTGGAAATCTGTGACTGATAAGGCACATTTAAATGCCAATGCTTAAAAGCTATTATTTTTATTAATGGTTCTGTAGTTAGAATAAGTGACCTGATCTAATTACTATGACGTGCTTAGTAACATTCATGATGCAACAGATGAGACAAACATAGGAAAGAAAGACAAACAAAAATAAATTCAGACATAAAGCAAATAGAATAATTATTAAATTATGCTTTTTCTTTATGTGATACATTTATTGGTGGATTACAGGAAAGAACATCATGTCTTGGAAAGAAAAAAATTGACGTTTGTGTGTAGTTCTCCTTTAATGGTCCTCCTGGTTAAGGTAATTTGAAGTTGAAAAAATCTATTTGTGGGACACTGAGAATCTATCTATCTATAGCTTATTGAGTCTCTGATGAATATCAATACTTCCTTGCAGTTCCAGAGGCTTAAATGTTTGATAAGTACTGAAACCCAGTAAAGAGGGAGTGCTGTCTTTACAGTGAAACCCAATCTCTGCTACAATATAGATATGAATGTGTTCAAGTCACAGGACAGTAGATTTATTTGTTGTTAAGATTTCTGGCAGTGAGTAGAGTAACTCTGATACAGTGTAGACTGAAATGCATTGCACGCCTTAGTATTATGTATGAATGTCCAGAAGATGGAATTTATCTAAACAAGACACTATAGGGGCAGCAAGTGCTTTGGACAGCATACAGAATTCATAGAACCAAATTTTCAGGCACTGCTTGACAAAGCAAGTTGTGCTTTTGATCCTCTTGTTCTAAAATGGCATATACTAGATCCCTAAAGTATTACACCAACTACTTAGCGAGTCATTAAATCCAGCTATCGTGTCTTTCTATATGGGCATCATTCTGTGTGAAGGTAGGTTTCCACTCAGAGTCTTTCTAGTAAAGTTGGTCATACATGCTTACATGAAACTTCAGAAGGTTATTGTCACACTTGTTTTATCTGAGGGACTATAGAGCCCTCATGATATCACAGATCCTGAAACTAGAAAGGCAGATAACTGCAGCTTATAGCCTTTTTCCTCTGCACCAACTAACAGATTTACAAATCTGACCTTCTGTAATGTGTATTCCTGTTTGCAGGCAGGTTATCATTCTGCGTTTGTCCAGCCTAGTGAGTGTAGAGAGAGTGCCTGACAATGGAGTTACCAATTACTAGGACATTGATATTTAGAAAACCAGCTTGTCAACCATCCATGTAAATGACTGGGTAAAATTCAGGTTATGTAGATTGTGATGACCCACCACTGGACCAGTAATCAAGGAGCCTCAATCCTCACCACTGGCACCAGTGAGGAACATACACTGGGAGAATGACAGGTACACACACAGTATTTCCAGATGTAGCTCTCTGTATCAAGTGCAGTTTCCCTTAAGAGCACACAGAGACCACAGTCAGTCCGGGGCTGATTTCTCCCCCTTTCTCCAGGTCCCCAGTAAGACTCCCCACTGGAACAGCTATAGAGTTGAGTCCTTAGCCAGGGTTCTAAGCCAAGTCCTCCAACACTCTCTCTCTCTCTGTCCAACCAGTGCTTCATGTCCCTGCCCAAGTAGTTGACACACTCTTGGAGATTTGTTTTACACACAGACTCACACCTGGGAAAGGCTGGCACAGATTTACTAGCTATGCCCCCTTCTGTACAGACTATAATGTAGTTACCACTGCCACCAGAACCCCTTATCAGCTACTTTAAGACCCTTAACAAAGGATGTCCAATTTTACTGTGCAATATTGATATTAATACAAACGGTAGTTTTACCAAGAGCAAGGCTATTAGGAGTGGCCCACACAGTGTCACCAAATAAATATGCAAGTGCTCTCAAAACATAAATATCTCTACACAGATCAGCCACAGAGAACAATTTCAATATATTTAATAATAAATAATAAAAGAACAAGACAATACTAAATATATATTTACAGTGACATCAGAGTTCAAAACCACAGAAAATATTTAAAATAACATTGCAGTACAGGCTCACAAAAATAAAGAACAATATCTAAACCAAGCTTCATTATATTCCTGACCGTATCTAAGAGAACTACTATAACCTAAGAACCTACCAATAGAGCATGGCAGATGTGTGGTGAATGGTTCTTATCAGGTCCAAGGCAGATTGGAGAATGTTCGGTCTTACCAACAGTCTTCTCAAATTAATATCTAAAATATTACTTCTGGGATAGCTTGCAGAATGACATCATTTCTTGTCATCTGACTTTTAGTTCCCAGGCCCCAAAACAACCATTGATTGTAGCTGGTAGCATTTAACATTTACCTGTAAAAATACATATACAAGGGCATCTCCTCAAATCTCTGGCAGATGCTGGAACTCATAAAACAATTGCATTCATTCATGCTTTCAAGACAAGTAATTAATTCACCCTAAGAACAATACAGAAAGTTTCCTAGTACAGACATTGTGTCTGTTGCTGTATTGAAAACTGTAAGATGCCATCTTTTATGGCGTAGCCATAAAGTAATTTAATTTCAGGTATTTTTCTAAAATTTACTAGACTGTGGTTAACCTCCTGTATCCCAATTTCCACTGTTAAAATGTATACATTTAAACAGTTAGAATAGTGCATGTACATTTCTGTTTTTTCCAGTAGGTCACATTGTGGATCCATTTTAGATACAAGCCTTGATACATTAGTGAATGGCTGTTGATGAGCAATGGCTGTTCCTAACAGGCTCCTAATACCAAGTTCCACGAGACTGGCAACAGAAGGGATAGCAGTAGAATGAGCTTCTCTGTTTGCCATGTGGGTCAATATGATATACTGAATCCATTTAATCACTAAGCAAAGAAGATATGTTAGTTAGATAAACTGTGATTTGGAGGAAGTGTACCAAGTGAGGCAATTATGTGTGAAAACTGTTGCATCATTCACTTTTACCTACAGGGAAAAAAAAGGCTTCATACTTGTCAGATGATATATGAAAAAATAGTACATACCAAGATTATACATTTTTTACTCTGTACAAGGTATGAGACTACTCAAAACTGAATACATGTATAGATCTGCAATTGTGGGACTACATCTATATTTGCTGACCTCATCAGATCCAAATGTAGTGAGATTTCTAAAGCATGAAGAGTCCCAAACAAAACAAGAACCAGACCTGCCGAAGTGCTCACTCAAATCATGTTTAATAAATCCAATAAAGCATGAACAGAAGAAGTCTAAGATGACTATTAAACTATTACCAGTTCCAGAAAGTCTGCTCTTCAATTTTTCCCTTAGATCTTGCTAGTTCTCTTCTCTCTTGCACTTTAATTAGCTTATTCACCTAGCACTTCATCAGGCTTTTTGTAGCAATTATTGTAGCACACATAAGTGCTTTCAGCATTAGATGTCATATAAAGAAACAGCTCCAGTACTTAGTAATGGTGACCATCCCTCCTGGCATGTCTAAAGGTCAGTTCCCTGTGCTTTCTCCTATTAACCTGGTAAACTTGGGCATTCTGAGGCAGTCTAGCAACTGCCTCATGTACACAGACAACCCTCTCCTCTTATCTCCCAACACTCAGACTTGGGAGAGATGCACTTATATCTCCAAATTGGAAGACATTCACTCTCCAGCCAAGACTAGAATTGCTGGCCAAGAGGAGAAGGTCAACACCTGCACCACACCACATGGAACACATAGCCCTTCAGAACACCCACCATCACAGCCGTCACATAAAAACACAAACCATACACCCACCTTCATGGAGGCTCTCAATAGAAATCTACCCAATCAACAGAGACCTCTAAGGCAAAAATTCACTCGACCACCACAACACAGCACAATCCACAAAACACATAGCTTACCTACACAGTGTGCCCCTCAACCTAAGCCCCTAAGGCAAAACAGCTAGCCCACTATAATAATCATAGGTGACTCAATAGTGAGGCACACTGATGTCCCACTCACTAGGTTGAATAAGGAGAAGGTAACAGCTGTCTATCAGGTACCAGAATCCAACACATAATAGATGTACTCAGGTCACTCCACAACAAATACAAGTATGACTCTGTCATTGTCCATGTGGGTGTGAATGACCTGAGATACACCTCCCCGGACTACATGAAAAGAGACATGGTGGAGCTCTTGGATTATGTGGCCCACACAGGTATGACCCTAGCCCTGAGCAGCATCCTACCATTGCCCAGAATGATGCCACAGTACAAACAGAAAATGATTCACTTCAACAATTGGCTAGGTTTCTGGTATCATTCTAAGGGGATACAGTATCTGTCTGCTTAGGATGATATGATTGACAGACCTCGATGCTTTGCCAGAGATGGCCTGCATCTGTCACCCCTGGGTTCTGGGTACTAGCTAAGACTCTTGCCACCCCTATAGTACCTGTTTTAGGTGGTGTTCCAAAGGACAAATTATGGCTGAAACAGCTATAAATAAATGCAATATGAGGGTCATGCTGCTCAACGCTAGAAGTCTAAATCTCAAGATGCACTCACTCGAAGCACTCCTCAAATTGGAGAAGATCAATATTTATGCTGTAACGGAGACCTGGTTTAAAGCAGCATAAAGCACTCCTGTGCTACCAGGCTATAACTCATTCCACACCTTTCGGCTCCAGGGCATGGACCGAAGCTCCAAAGGCAGTGGTGTCTCCATATTCATAAAGAATATGCACACCTTCAGACTAGTAGCCCAGCATAATGCATCTGAGATATTCCAGGTACAACTAACATTGGGTAAGAAGGAGATTCAGGTCATAGCCTGCTATAGGTCCCCAACCATGTCCCAAGACTCTCACTACACATTCCTAAGCACCCTAGAAACTATTAAGATCCAACCCAACACTCTCATACAAGGTGACTTCAACTACCTCTCCGTCAACTGGGAAAACTACTCATGCACCAATGCACTGGCCCAACGCTTCTTGGAATTCATTAGTTCCAATGCCCTGGACCAGCTCATTCTTATCCCCACTAGAGGAAGCAACATCCTTGACCTGGTTATTACTAACATGGGCAACTGTTGCTCTACACCAATAGTCAATTCCTGCCTGGTTAGATCTGACTACAAACTAATCACCATGGAAATCCACATCTCAACCCCGCAAAGGTAGCCACCATGAAAAACTTCTCCAAAACTGACTTTGGACTCCTAAAAATAAAGGTGGCTAACTTCATGGCACCCATGCCAATGGAAAATAGATGCCAAATGCAAAGTTATTGTCTACATGCATTCACAAATTCTTGGCCACTGAGTCAACTCTTAGGGGTATGTTAAAAATGCAATAATTTTCAGGGAAGGTTGTCTTTCTGAAAGATATTACTATGCATTTTTTGTCACTGAGTTTTAGACTGTGACTCTGACAAAGGTCATCAGTGTGTGTCAGAACAATTTTGGAGTTTTTGGGCAGATAGCCTAGTAACTACCTATGAACCTATGAGTATGTTTTTGCCTTTGGAGGATTCCACGCTGCATCTAGTTTGCAATTTTCTGTGAACTGGACTAACCAGAGGCCTTTGACATTGGCCTTGACTTCACAGAAGCAGATGCTTAAAAGGAGTGGTCCCAGCACCGAGGCCTGGGGGACTCTGCTAGTGACTGGTCATTTTGTGGGCATAGACTCACCTATCCTGACTTCTTGTATCATATCTGTGAACCAGCTAGCTATCCAGTGGGTGACATAAGGGTTTATACCTAATTTTGTGAGTTTGTCTGCAATACCAAAGGACAGTACTGTGTTGAATGCTTTAGCCAGGGTGAAGTAGGCAGTATGTATGGTGTTGCCCTTGTTCATTTCCTTTGATGACCTTCTCAAAGATGATACTAGGTTGACTAGGCATGACCTGGTTTTGACAAAAACAAACTAGTTTAGATCCAATGTTTGAAGTTTCCTATGCTTTATTTTTCAGGCCCATCATTATTCTTTCCATGGCCTTACATATGAGACTAGTCAGACTAATTACTCAGTAGGTTCCCATGGTCTGTGGGTGGCACACCCTTGTGCAGAGGGTAATAGTTACAGTCCTCCAATCACATGGCATGGAGCGTATTTAGAGACTATGACTGAATAGTACTTCTAGTGGCTGGGGTAGGACAGGCTTCATGCTCTTAATGAGAAAATCTGGAATATTGTCAGGCTCCATTGATGCAGTGTTTTTAGCCTTGTAGAGTGCATTGGGGACCTTTTCCCTGGTGATAATTGGAGAAGTTATTGGACCTTTTTAAGCTGTGCCAAGAGGATTCTGCTTCTAACTCACCCTAATAGATGAATACACTGGATATGTGCAGACTCATCAAATAAAAAGGGTAGTTAGAATAATGAGTGAAAGAGTCATTCCAACCTGGGATGTACCTGAGGAAATATGCAGTGACCAGGGGACTCACTTCACTGGAAAGGTAAGGCAACAAATGTGTCAAACTTAGGGAATCAGGCAGAGGTTTCATGCTCCTTACCATCCCCAAGGTTCAGGAGAATTGGAAGGCAAATATAATCTTAAAGGAGGAGTCAAAGAGATATGGGAATCATTGGGTAAAACATCTACTCAGCATTCAGATTAAAATGTGAAATTCTCTACAGGGCAATGGGCTAACCCATCAGGAGTTAATGACAGGTTAACCCATGAATTTGCAAGGAGAAAAGATTCCTTATGGGATGGTTTTGTCTCTTCCAATGCCATCCCTTATAGGATGCCATTGGAAGAGACAAAGTTGTTGGACTACCTTCAAGACCAAATCAGCTGGACAAAGGGGGGACTGTCTGGGAAGCTAGAAAAACCCACAGTTTAGAACTACAAACTGAAATCTGGGAGAAGGGAGAGGTACAACTGGAAAAAAGGGGATCTTGTAATGGTTCATTAGGGCTCTAAATTGAGTAGGACAAAAGTTGGGTTTCTGGCAGGGCAAGCTTAACTTATAATAATCAACTGCAAAATAAGTGGTTGAAATACACAAACATTTAAAACCTTTAACATGAAGGAAAAATAACTTACTTTTTTCTTTACAAAGGGGACTATTATCAGATACACTTCATAGAAAACTCTAACAGAAGAAAAATCTGACAATCTTCACATCAGTACTCAGAGTAGTACATCAGTGGTGCAGAGTTATGCAAATGACTTTAAAGTTTGCAGTTGCTGAACCTAAGTGAAGATACCTCAACATGTTAAGAGTGGCATTCCACTGAAACATGTTCCATTTTCCCCTCTGAAGATGCTGAACCTTACAGAAAAAAACTGGCTCCATTGAAATAACTTTAGTAAGTATCAGAGTCAGAACAGCCTTTTTTAAAGACTTATGCACAGAATTGGTACTGCTAATATTTATTTACAAGGAGAGGGAAAAACTAATTAAGCAATAACTGACAACGTGGTATGGTATATTGAAGATTTACCCACGGTTGGTGTGGTTGCCCGAGTGATTAAATAAAGCCAACCGTGGGTACATTTCAGTATACCACAACCATGGAGTCAGTTATTGCTATTATACAATGACATTATTTAAGAAAAAAAAACTTATTTTTCTTAAATAATGTCTTTGTATAACGGCGCATTACTGTTCTTCCGCTGGTTGTGGTACACTGTTTCCTTGTTTTGATGTACTGAGCATGCGTATGGGACTTGCGTTTCATGCATACCCAGTACATCAATGTTTTGAAATGGAAGCAATGGAGAAAAAAAAGTCTCCATTGCTCCGTTTTTTTCTTTTTTTTTTTTTTTTTGTTAAAAAAAAATGTTTTGAGCTCTTTATAGCAACTGTAAAAAGTATAGGTGACCGGACCTTTTTTCGTTGGTATATTGTGGAATTTACAACGGGCACATTGGCCAATCAGCGTGCACATTTTGTAATATTAATGGGGGTCATTGTATAATTAGGCAATAACCCACGAGTGATTGTGGGTAAATCAGGATTTACCCGCAGTTGGCGTGGTTTGATCATGAGTGCGAAGACCAGTTGATTAAACAAAGCCAAACATGGCTAACTCCTGACATACACACACACACTCACACACACACGCAGACACAGACACACACATACGCACACACACACACACACACACACACACACACACACACATACACACACACACACACGCTCACTCTTGGGTTATTGCTATTATACAATGACATTCTTTAAGAAAGAAAGTGTTCCTCCACCTTATTCCTTATTTACTGAAGTACTGTGCATGCGTTTGGAACTTACATTCACACGCTTGCACAGTACATCAGTACATTGTAGGAGAAGCAATGCAGAAAAGTGAATCTCATTTGCTGTTTCTTTCTTTTCTGTTAAGATTTTGCAAGGGACAGTGCAGAAACTGAGGGAAAATATATGTTTTTTTTCTGTGCCCAGTGTCTACTTATCAGCAAGCATGATGTACTTCCACTTATTTAAATTCACTTTTAAGATATATGTATAGGTCTTTAATAAATATGACTGTAGCATTTGTTGATATTATGCTTCACAGAGGTTATGTTTTAGAACAATATCAAGATAATATTGCATATAGTTTTACAGCACTGAGTTTGAATATGTAGACTGAGGGCAGAGATAGTGAATTGTTATTTGAACAGAAGGAATTAACCTGGCAGATCCAGTTAAATGCAACTAAGGAACCCAAATTAAATGATATGTTATCTCTTAACTGTATTTTAAAAGCAAGAACTGCTAAATTAAAATAAGTATTTAAGTATTTTTACTCTTTTAAATAGAAAAGTATTAAGTTTCATGTCTTTTATGTCTGTTTTACATGTATTTGTATTTGTACTTCGTCTATATGCACTGTCACTTTAAATGTTGCTACACTTGTTCTAGATAAGGGTTTTTATTGGTTAAATACCTTTTGTGAGGTATATTTAAACAGATTTACTTTCTGTGTTCTGTTTTTATCTCAGGTGATGACTTTACTGAAGGTGAAAGCGCTTAGAAATTAAACTATACTTGTTTATTCGGCTGTGCTGTTTCCAGTCAGTTTATTTCAGTTGTGGTCTGCTGGAGGAGTCTGCTGTGTTTCTTTTGCCACTGGTGTTTCACCTTACATTGGGCAACCTACGAGTGGTTACTGGTCTTTTTTGGATGTTGCTACACTTGTCTTCGCTTTCCACTACCTTGTGAGTCGTCTAAGCGTTTTGAGTTTTGCTTCAGCAGCTCAGCTGGGCTGTATTTTGGGACTTTGCTGCTGTTTACGCTGCTTTTTGCAGGCTTCTTTGTAATTTTGCTGATTGTGTTATAAAGCTGTATGGATTACTTCTTCATGGAATCTTTACCTGGAGATCTCACTGTATCAATTCAGCAGTTATCTAAGTTTGTTCCAATACCAGCGGTAGGGGAAGGAAATGAGTTACTTAATCCTACAGGCAGCAGTGTTCCTTGCTACTCTACACAGGACCTATCTGTACATGCTAACCCTTGTGATAATGGCTCCCTCTTAAACCTTAAAACCTGAATTTCCAACCTGGACATCAGGAACCTAGGGGTAAAGGTACTAATATTTCATAAATTAGATTGTTTGAACAGAAGCTCATTAAGTATAGAGATTGATAACAAGTACTTAAATGAGTGTGTTAAATATAAAACAATTATACGACCCCCCATTAATATTCCAAAATGTGCATGCTGATTGGTCAGCGTGCACGTTGTAAATCAAAGACTTATACTAATGGAAAATGGTCCAGTCGCCCGGTCCATTAGTATAAGTCTTTTTTTTTTTTTACAGCAATGGAGAACGCAAGATCTCTGTTGCTTTTTAGAAACTGTTGCGCTATGTTAAATGAGTTTAACATAGCGAGACAGTTTTAAAAAGTAACGGAGATCTTCTTTTCTCAGTTGCTTTTTTTAATGCTGTCTTGTTATGTTAAATGGGTTTAACATGGCGAGACAGCTTTAAAAAAAGCAACGGAGATTCTCCATTGCTTTTTTAAAAGCTGTCTCGCTATGTTAAACTCCTTTAACATAGCGAGACACTTTGTAAAAAGCAACAGAGATCTTGCTTTCTCCATTGCTTCCACCTGCAGCTCTGATGTACTACGTAAGCATACGCATGCGCAGTACATCAGAACTGCCGCAGAATACCAGACGGCTGCGGAAGGGCAGCACGGAGGCATTATACAATGCCATTATTAAAGAAAAGTAAGTATTTTTTTTCTTAAATAATATCATTGTATAATAGCAATAACCCACTTCTGGGTATGGGTAATGCTGGATTTACCCATGGTTGTCTTTGTTTGGCCACTCAGGCTTCACCCTCATGACCAAACCACACCAACCATGGGTAAATCCAGCATTACCCACACCCAGGCGTGGGTTATTGCTTAAATAAACAATACCCAGAGGCTTAAGATTTTGGAAGTTTCCAGTTGGTTTACTGCCTAATTCCTCTTTACCCTGAGAACTTATTGATCTGTTTGACCTTACAGGAAATTAGTTCGTTAAATTGCTTATTATGGACAATAAGTGTAAAAAATCCAGTTTTGGAGAATGAAGTACTGCAATTACACAATAATATTGAGACTGAGCTATCTTTTTCAATGTACAAACAAGAATATTTCAACATTTTTAATAAGGTTGACAATCTTGTCATCATCTCATCATCTTCTTTCAGCTGTTCCCGTTAGGGGGCGCCACAGCAGATCATCTGTTTCCATTTCTTCCTGTCCTCTGCATCATGCTCTTTCACACCAACCACCTTCATGTCCTCTCTCACCACATCCATAAACCTTATCTTAGGCCTTCCTCTTTTCCTCTTACCTGGCAGCTCCATCCTTAGCATCCTTTTCCCAATATACCCAGTATCCCTCCTCAGCACATGTCCAAACCAACGCAATCTCGCCTCTCTTGCTTTGGCTCCAAACTGTCCAACCTGAGCTGACCCTCTAATATACTGATTCCTAATCCTGTTCATCCTAGTCACACCCAGTGCAAATCTTAACATCTTTAACTCTGCCACATCCAGCTCTGATTCCTGCCTTTTTGACAATGCCACCGTCTCCAACCCACATAACATAGCTGGTCTCACTACCCTCTTGTAGACCTTCCCTTTCACTCTTATTGGTCCCCTTCTGTCACAAATCACTCCTGACACTCTTCTCCACAAATTCCACCCTGCCTGTACTCTCTGCTTCACCTCTCTTCCACACTCACCGTTACTCTGAACTGTTGATCCCAAGTACTTAAACTCATTCACCTTTACCACCTCTACTCCCTGCATCCTCACCATTCCTCTACCCTCCCTCTTATTTACACACATATATTCTGTTTTAGCCCTGCTGACCTTTATTCCTCTCCTCTCTAAAGCATATCTCCACCTCTCCAGGGTCTCCTCAACCTGGTCTCTACTCTCACTACATATCACAATGTCATCTGCAAACATCATAGTCCATGGGGGCCTCCTGTCTAATCTCATCTGTCATCCTGTCCATCACCACTGCAAATAAGGAAGGACTCAGAGCTGATCCTTGATGTAATCCCACCTCCACCTTAAATGTATCTGTCACTCCCACTGCAGTCCTCACCAATGTCACACTACCCTTGTACATATCCTGTACAACTCTTACATACTTCTCTGCCACTCCCAACTTCCTCATACAATACCACAACTCCTCTCTAGGCACACTGTCATATGCTTTCTCTAAGTCCACAAAGACACAATGCAACTCATTCTGACCTTCTCTGTATTTCTCCAACAACACTCTCAGGGCAAATATTGCATCTGTAGTGCTCTTTCCTGGCATGAAACCATACTGCTGATCACTAATCCTCACCTCCCTTCTTAACCTAGCTTCCACTACTCTTTCCCATAACTTCAAGCTGTGACTGATCAGTTTTATCCCTCTGTAGTTACTGCAGCTCTGCACATCACCCTTATTCTTAAAGATAGGTACCAAAACACTTTTTCTCCACTCTTCAGGCATCCTCTGACTTTCCAAAATTTCATTAAACAATCTGGTTAAAAATTCCACTGCCATTTCTCCTAAGCACCTCCATGCTTCCACTGGTATGTCATCTGGGCCAACAGCCTTTCCAGTCTTCATCCTCTTCATAGCTGTCCTTACTTCCTCCTTGCTAATCTGCTTCACTTCCTGATTCACTATCCCCACATCATCCAACCTTCTCTCTCTCATTCTCTTCATTCATCAGCCCTTCAAAGTACTCTTTCCATCTACTCAACACACTCTTCTCACTTGTGAGTGCGTTTCCTTCACCGCCCTTTATCACCCTTACCTGCTGCACATCTTTCCCAGCTCTGTCCCTCTGTCTAGCCAATCGGTACAGGTCCTTTTCTCCCTCTTTAGTGTCCAATCTCTCATACAACTCTCCATATGCCTTATTCTTAGTCTTTGCCACCTCTCTCTTTGCCATGCGCCTCATCTCCTTATACTCATGCCTACTTTCTTCATCTCTTTGACAATCCCACTTCTTCTTCACCAGCCTCTTCCTCTGTATACTCTCCTGTACTTCCTCATTCCACCACCATGTCTCCTTGTCCTCCTTCCTCTGTCCAGATGTCACACAAAGCACCTTCCTAGCAGTCTCCCTTACTAGCTCTGCTGTAGTTACCCAGCTATTCGGTAACTCTTCTTTGCCTCCCAGTGCCTGTCTTAACTCTTCCCTGAACTCCACCTCACAATCACCATTTTTTAACTTCCACCATTTAATCCTTGGCACTACTTTTACACTCCTCCTCCTCTTCTTGATCACCAACGTCATCATACAGACCACCATTCTATGCTGCTTAACTACACTTTCCCCAGTCACCACTTTACAGTCTCCAATCGCCTTCAGACTGGCCCTCCTACATAGGATATAATCCACCTGTGTGCATCTTCCTCCACTCTTGTACATTACCCTATGCTCCTCCCTCTTCTTAAAATATGTATTCACCACAGCCATGTCCATCCTTTTCACAAAATCCACAATCATCTGACCTTCTGCATTCCTCTCCTTAACACCATACCTACCCATCACTTCCTCATCCCCCCTGTTCACTTCCCCAACATGCCCATTGAAGTCCGTTCCAATCACTAGTCTCTCACCCTTGGGTACACTCACCACCACTTCATCCAACTCACTCCAAACTTTTTCTTTCTCATCCATCACACACCCAACTTGTGGAGCATATGCACTAACAACATTCATCATTACACCATCAATTTCAAGCTTCATAAACATCACTCTATTAGACACTCCCTTCACCTCCAAAACATTTTTGGCATACTGTACTATATCCTTATATATATATATATATATATATATATATATATATATATATATAGTTGACAATCTTGTAAAAAAGAATAAAATAAGGAAACAGAAAAAATACTTAGGGATAAACAAGAGTACAACGAAAATCGTGCTCATCCCAAACCTAAGCAGTACCATTAAAACAAGGTGCTCACTAATAATGAAAGGCAATAGGAACATGCTTTTAATCTAGACCTTAGCCCTTTCATTACAAATGACACTGAGGTACTTGCCAATTCTGGAACTGGAGAGCCTGACCATAATGAATGAAGGCCCTCCACCTAGATTTGTTCTCCAGAGTCCCCCTTTTTGGAATCAGCAATTAAATTATCCCAAGCAATCTAAACAGAGTAGTAAAGGGAGGAACAACATGACGAAAAATGAAATGGGACTTTGTTTACTGACTGTTTAGAGGACAATAATGGTTATTGCAATATTGCTATGAATTATGGCTTAAAAGTGTTTATTATAGTTACCTTGAACTGGATAGTACACGTTTCGCTTTTTTAAAAAAGGGTTTAAGTTTGTGCCTGACTTTAAGCAGGATATAGTACAAGTGTTATTGCATTTTAAACTGTTTGTCAGACAGCTTAACCTTACATATATTTTTAGACCCCCCCCACCAGTAGTTCCTTGGTTTTGAAAAGGAAGAGTACATTTGTACCACCTTGCTGCCCTATGATTTCTGTTTTTGAGATAGTTTGAGAGGGTAAATTCAGACATTTCTTGAAAAATAGTAATAAAGTAAAAAACAACTTAACGTCTGAAGAAAGAACTGTTCATCCAGATTAAAGGCAATAAGGTGATCTGTGTTATGAAACCAGATTGGGGGGGGGGCTGTCATAATGGATTTCTTCCTTTATGCAAGTAAGATATTGGATTTATTACACAATACATCTACATACTGTCAGGTATCATTAAACAAAATGAACATAGCCTATTCTAAAATTGATTTTTATTTGAATGATGTTGTTCTTCAGGGGGCTATGCCAAGAGATGTTTTGGATTTTGTTAAAGTTAATAAGCTGGTAATTCCAGCAATCTTTGGAATATCTAAGGTGCACAAGTGTATACATAACCCTCCACTTAGATCTATTGTGTCAGCAGCTAAATCCAAAACAAAGCCCTGTTATCAAATATGTGGTTAACTTGTTCTCAGTGATTCCACATGATGAGGGTTTACATTTGAGGACTGAACAAAGAATGCCAATGAGATATATGCTATTCAAGAATTCCTTGAAATGGTATTAAAAATAATTTTGTTTATTTTGATAGTGAGTTCTACCATCAAATTACAGTAGTGATGGGTGCTAGTTGTGCTCCCACTTACGCAAATTTAGTTCTTGCAGACTGGGAGCACACCAAGGTATTCACTTCCAAGGTTTTCAACAGTTTTTCATTAATTCAGATTTTTAGATGACATCTTAATTTTGTGGGATGATGAAGTTTCTGTGCAATTCCTAGCTCAGCTAAATGCCTCCACTAACTTCTTGGAGTTTACATCCACAGCTGGAAGTGATTCGATCAACGTTCTTGATGTGACAATTACTAAGGACAGGTAGCAAAAAAATGTTGTAAACATGTTTAGAAAATAAATTTATTCAGACTCCTTTCTACACTGTAATAGCTGCCATCCCCCTTATTAAAATAATACAGTCAAAGGCCAAATGGTATGCTTGTCAAGAATATTATTTATTTATTTATTTATTTATTTACATTTGTTGACTGGGAGAGTCCGACTGGACACAGGTCCATTTTCAGCGGAGGCCCAGGGAGAAAAGCTCCACATAAACTATTATTTGCATTATACAGTTAAAAAAACATAGCATTTAAATATAGACATTAGTCCAGTTAAGGACGCAAGACAAGAAGAAAACAGATGTAAAACAGCTGTAGAGCATAGTACAATTTTAAAATATGATGACATATACTAAACATGGTTAAAATGTAGTTGAGATTCATCAGTGAACAATTGATACAAACTGTTTTTGAGGTACATAACAGCCATTAGCAGTTGTTGCTACAAGAAATTAGTATTATGTGGTAGGTAGCTGGGAACATGAGTAGCCAAGCTTGCTAAGAGTAGGTTGTTGATAGGGGGCTGAGAGAGGTAGTGGGTGGGGGGAGTGAGTGGTATTAGAGGGGGGGTTGCAAGGGCATATCTGGCAAGTTTTGCAGTGTGATTTTAGTAAGGATTTAAAGTGGGTGCAAGAAGTTACAGAGGTAATGGAGGATGGGAGGGAGTTCCAGAGTTTGGCTATAGTGCAGGAGAATAATGCTTCTCCAGCAGAGTTAATGGCTCTTGTGACCTGTAGGAGGTTTTTGTGGCTGGATCTTAGTGGTCTTGTGGTTATGTAGGGTTGGAGTAGATTCTGGAGGGATGGGACTTTTAGTGGTTGGTTTATTAGTTTGTGGGCGAGTGTGAGTTGGTACCATTGAAGGAGGTGGGGGAGCTTTAGCCAGCCCAGTTTTACTAGTGAGAGACAGTGGTGAGTACGATAGGAAGCCCCTGTGGCAAATTTGGCAATTTTGTTGTAGCAGGTTTCGAGCTTATTTAGATTGCATTGTCTAAGGTTAGTAAATATTGGAGAGGCATAGAGTAGGGTAGAGATAAGATGAGAATTTGCTACCGAAATTTTAGCTGCTTTGGTAAGTAGTTGCTGATTTCTATATAATGCTCCTAGTTTTTTGTGTACTTTTTTAATGGTCATGGAAATGTGAAGGTCAAAGTTCAGTTTATTGTCTATTTCTACTCCTAGTAATTTGGTGTGTTCTGTAGGATGGATGGTGGTGTTGTCTTTTGCTGTGATGTTAATGTGAGAGCTGTCTAGGGTAAGTTTGGTGGGTTGGAAGATTAGTAATTTTGTTTTTTTTTGGGTTGAGTATTATTTGGGCATCGGATAACCAAGTTTCAATAGAAGAAAATGCTTCCTGTGTGACTTTTTGCAGTTCTGGTAGGGAGTGGGCTGTGCAGATGACGGTTGAGTCATCTGCGTATTGTATGAGTGTGCCATGTGTTGTGGCTGAGGCTAGATTATTGGTGAAAATAGAGAAGAGTAGGGGTCCCAGGATGGACCCTTGGGGAACTCCTATGTAGACTGGTAGTTGGGGGGCTAGGTTGTCCTGCCAAACAACTGCTTGTTGGCGGTCAGATAGGTAACTCTGAAACCAGTTGATGATTGGTTGAGAGAAGGATAGATTATTGAGAAGAGAGATGAGTTGTTTGTGTGGGACGATGTTGAAAGCTTTAGAGAGGTCTAGGAAGGTAGCTGAGGAGAGATAACCTGCATTTTTATTTTATAGGACAGTGTTAGAGAAAAAGAGTAAGGTGGTGGTGGTGCTATGGTTAGGTCAGAAACCGTGTTGTGTGCTGGAGAGGAGGTTGTTAGCAAGGAGGTGATCTGAGACTTGAGAATAAATGCATCTCTCTAGTATTTTGGAGGGTGGTGAGAGAATAGCTATAGGGCAGTAATTGGTTAGATCTGTGGAGGGGCCTCCTTTGTGTAGGGGAATTATGTGTGAGACTTTCCATAGTGTAGGAACATAACGTTCTGACAGAGATCTTTTAATCAAGAGTGATACGAGGAGGGCTAGAGCATCAGCTGCAAGTTGAATGTATTCACCTGGGAGGTTGTCTGCTGCTAATCTGGTGGTTTTAAGTTTAGTTAGTAGTTGTTTTATTTTGGAGGTAGGAACAGGAGAGAAAGAGAAGCTAGTTGGGAGATTGTTAGTTCTAGTTGATGGTGTGAGTTTATGGGGGGGGGGTTGTGTTGTCTAGCTAGTGATAGTATGGTTTGTGTGAAGTGATTGTTGAAAGAGGTAGCAATATTTTTGAAGGAGTAAGTTAAGTTAGGAGTGAGTGTTCTTACTTTACCTGGGTGGAGGATGGAGTTTATTGAGGACCAGAATTGTTTGGGGTTATGTTGGGAGGAGGTAAGGGCAGACTGGTAGTATTGGATGTTGTCCTGTTTTATAAGCTTTTTGGTTCTATTGCGTAGTTCTAGGAATTTTTGCCTAGTAGAGGGGGTTTTGGTTTTGCCCCAGTTGTCCCATGCTTTATCCCTGTTTTTCATTTCAGACTTCGTGTTTTTTTTGTAGCCATGGGGATTGTTGGGCTCTAGTTCGGGAATGTCTTATGGGGGTGTGGTAATTAAGGATGCTTAGGAATATTTTATTAAGGGAGTCAACTGCGTCATCTAGTTTGAGGAATTTTAGAGGTTGCCAGTTACAGTCTTTTAGGGATGAGCTGAATGAGAGAGGGTTGAAGTTAGTTTTTTTGTGTATTTGACGGTAGATGATGGGTTTTGCTTTATAAAGGTGTTTTCTTAGTAAGAAGGTTGGGGAGTGATCACTGAGGCTCTCAGATAAGCAGCCTGCTATATATGACTGGGGGCTCTTATTGAATAGTACCCATTCAAGGGTAGTCTGTTTGTTGGAGTTATTTATCCTAGTAGGTGACTGGACTAGTTGGGTGAAGCCATGAAGATTTACATGATGGGTTGGGTGGTTGCTACAGCAGGATTGCCAGTCAGTGTTGAAGTCTCCTAGAATTAAAGTTTCTTGGGGTAGGTGGTGGGTAGTACAGCTGAGGAGGTTTTCAAGTGGAGGGATGTTGTGGGCAGGTGGGAAGTAGCAACCTATTATGTTTAAGGTTTTATTTTGGTTTATTTTAAGGTTGGCATGTATTATTTCTTCCTCACCTATTTGGGGAGCTGCTAACTTTAAGACATGGATGTCTAGATGCTGCTTAAATATTATAGCTATACCACCTCCTTTTTTGTTTAGTTGGTCTACTCTTAGTATATTGTAACCAGCAGGGAGGATTTGCTCATTAGTAATGTGTGGTTTTAACCATGTTTCTGTAAGGATCACTACATCGGGGGAGTAGAAGTCTATGGTGGCATGGAATTCATGCACCTTGTTGCATATACTTCTAATATTTAGGCTTATCAGAAGGAGGTCAGTTGGCTTTCTATTGGCTGTGATTTGGGAGATGTGGTTTGTAGTCTGATTATGAGGGGAGGGGTTAGAGATAGAGGGACCAGGATTAGGATGGATGTCTCCACTGAGTACTAGGTTGGATATGGAAGAATAGTTTCTCTTGACACCATTTCAAGAGGAGCTAAAGAAGTTTGACAATATGCTCTGTGAAAGGGATTATTCTACTGAATTGGTTGAATCTGATGGATATATTAGAAGACAGATGAGGCCAATTTGCCCCTTTACTTAGTACTAATAAAATGGATGAATTTTCACAGAGTAAAACGAATGCCACCATCAATCATGAAAGGGTTAGTGCTATGATTATTACATATAACTATCAGATACCAACACAAAGAGGTATTTTACATGAAACTGGGAATACAGTTTTTACTACTGAATATCACAAAGTTTTAGGTCTAGCACCCAAAACTATGTACAGTAGGGGGGAAAACCTAAAGAATATTTTTAAAAAAATAATAGTAGAATGACAAGATTTTTACGTTCAAAATTGACAGTGTAGCCATTGTAAACATTGTATATTTGTACAAGATGGACCATATGTAGTTGTTGATGGACATGACAAGACTCTTTCATGTTTGGGGATAAGTGATTGTAATACGAAGATGGTTGTTTACCTTGCTACAAGTTCAGTTTGCTCTGCATTCTATATAGTTAAAACCACTAGAAGGCTTAGAGAAAGGATTTATGAACATGTTTATGATATAAAAAAATACAAGTCTATAAATGCTCTTTTTAAACATACTATGCACTGTACAGATTTCAGGAGATTTATTTTTTCATTATTGATAGGGTTTGTATGTCGGACAGAAGGGGAGATAGTGAACTGTTATTATAACAGAAAGAATTAAATTGGCAGATCCGGATAAATGCAACTAATAAACCTGGATTAAATGATATGTTACTTCTTATTGCATTTTAAAAGCAAGAGCTGCTAAATTAAAATAAGTATTTAAGTATTTTTTACAATTTTAAGAAGCAGAGTATTGTTTTGTCTTTTATGTCTGTTTTATATGTATTTTTATTTGTGCTTTGTATATATGCACTGTCACTTTAAATGCTGCTACACTTGTTCTAAATAAGGGTTTTTATAGGTTAAATACCTTTTGAGAGGTATATTTAAACAGATTTGCTTCCTATGTTCTGTTTTTGTCTCTGATGATGCCTTTACTGAAGGCAAAAGTGCTTAGAAATTAAACTACACTTGTTTATTAAGCTGTGCTGTTTCCAGTCCATTCATTTCAGTTGTGATCTGCTGGAGGAGTCTAGTGTGTTTCTTTTGCCATTGGAGTTTCACCATGCATTGGGCAATCAATGAGTGGTATGTAGACTGTATTTATTTTATGGTATAATGACAGGTGCATTACAGATATTCACATTACTATTCAAAAGTATGTTGCAGAGTATTACCTCTATCATACAGATGTACATTTGCATTCTGGTAGCATTTCAAATGTTGAACATACCTTCGGATTCAGAAAGGGTTACCTTTCAGATTCAGAGATAGTGAACGTGTATGTGTGTGTGTATGCGTATGTGTGAACGTTTGCATGTATGTGGAAAAGTGAATGGGAGTGTGCCTGGGACAATGTGATTCATGGGTCATCAGTTTTAATTGATGACAGAAAATCTTTTTATAAACTCTGACAGTAACTGTTGGTGATTTAGAGACATGCAAATTAGCCACTGATGAGGTCTTCTTCATTTTGGCTAAAGATGTCACTGATTCACATTTTCCACAGTTATATAAATTGAACTACCTATTGTGGCACTTTATACAACTGTGGGATGATATTTTTGAATCCCAGCGACAGGACTTTTACAAATTACATGTATGACTATATATCTGGTACCTCCAAAGATGTGCACTGCTATTAGCAAAAGAAGAGAACAAAACAAAACAAACAAAAAAAAACAGTATACAGTCTTTCAGTATAGTGTGGCACACACTGCTATAACTACTTTGGTGTTGACTGGTCATCACAAGGTATTGCATTGTATTCATCACCATGTGATTCAGACATCAAGTTCTGGTGGGCTTAAATCCATATTTGTGTCTATGAATCATGCCTACTTGGGTGATGGAATGTGTGAGTGTAGAAATCTTATGGTGTATAACATGCACCGTTCCTTCTGATATTTGTCCTTTCTTTATAGCAAATGGTAAAATTCTAGATAAATACATTTTGTATGCAGCCCTGATCTTTAATATATGATTCTTCTCATGAGGTCACATGGGATATAAACTAGCTCAAAACTATAAGAATTTGGTGATTAATAGAAGAACTGAGCTTAGTGTTGATAATCTTTAGTGAGTATAGATGGTCCAAGGTTCTAGTAGAGGGTCTGCAAACTTTCCTCCACTTTTTGAGCTACATGTTTGCACAATATCACAGGAACAGAAAAAAGTAATAACAAGATTACATGTGTTTATATTTAAGCATCAATGCACTCAGCAGCATGGAGGTGAGCATCACACACTGAGAACTAATGGAGTTAATATATTCAGTTAAGCAGCAGATGTTTTTCATAGGTGCTAATTACAACACAAGCAGGTGATTTTCAGTATGGTGGAGCTATTTGACAAGTTATAAAGCATCCAAGTAGCCTGCTTTCTAGTCTTTCCTGAAAACGTCAATACCATGGGAGTAGAGACAAGGAAATTTTAGCTCTGCAATAAAATTGTCAACTATTGCATTTGCAAAGTAAGTCCTGAACCTAGAATGTATTCTTTAATAATATTGTAGCATATCCTTGTATTTATAAACTTGGTGCAGTAATCAAGTAAATAGTGGCAGATTTGTACAGAAAATACCTTAACATGTGACAGCAGACACTTATTACTTATGTGTCCATTACTAAGTTTTTTTCTCATTCTTGTTTTTAATTGCACTTTTTGCATGATGCACTGCATAGCACAAACAGTGGAAGCAGGGAATAAATACATTTCAGGTTTGGCTGTGTTTATCTGGTTTGCACATAGTGAGGCAGACTACCTAGGAAGCAGACATCCAAAAGTAGAAACCAGATACATTCAATGAATGTCCTTGGCCATCATGAAAACCTGGCCTAGAGTACAGATGGTCCTGTGTTCTAGTACAGAGTGGAGCAACCTTTGTTTTACTGCTGTGACATTGTAGTTTGTAGCAATGAAGTGCAACATAGACAACTGTTTCCTCAACATTGTTGTGGCAACAGGTGTGAGGGTAGGACTGCCAAGCACATGGTCCTGTGTTCCGATACAGCATATTCCGTACAGTATTACTTTTACAGAAGGAGTAATCTATGTATTATCACATTTAGCATCAAATGTACATATTACATACAGTATTACTTTTACTGAAGGAGTAATCTATGTATTATCACATTTATCATCAAATGTATGACTGAGGGTATACTGTGTACTATAGTCCTGTAAATGTATTCCAGCTACCAGGACTGGCATGGCTTTAACTTTTGCAAAAAACACATACACAACTGCCTATACATACAATTGCTTCTCACTGTTGCATTCTGCTTGTCAGATAGCAGCAATGTGACTTGCATTTGCACCCTGCTTACCTATGCACAAACAGGTATAACTCACGTGTGTACTCTTTGTTAATCATCGCGCAAATCAGCTGCCCACTGTGCTATGGAACTGCATATATGATGTCATCTTATTCATATTTATTCATTTCCTTTGTATGACATAAAACTACATGTAGAAACATTGGAAACTAAGGGCGTGCTCTAACTATACATCATGTTTACAATACATCCATGTGTTGTCCCCCCCACCAAACAGTACAACCCTATGGTCTCAGTATTTTTTTGACACGTATATCAACCACACTACAAAGTGTAATATATAATGTTGTGTGCTGCCTCATGGACAGGGCCAGTTGATGGTGCTCACAGCCTTGTTCTGCTAAAGTCAAACACCCAACTATGCTCAATAAGGGCACTTGTGTTTTTACACAGCTAGACTTCTACACACCCTAGTGCTGTTAGGCTACTGGCATCATATGAACTTATGAATCTATGTGCCTATGCAGGCCTCCCAACCTGTTGGCCCCTACATGGCCTGCTGATGTCATCTACTATAAGTTCACCTGCAGTCTTGTATAAGTCAGACTTGTGCGGTGGTGCTTGCATAAAGTACTGAGTTCTGCAATCTGTGTGCTTAAGTAGAGATTCTGTTCTCACTGCAGTCAACTGTGTGTGTGTGTGTGTGTGTGTGTGTGTGTGTGTGTGTGTGTGTGTGTGTGTGTGTGTGTGTGTGTGTGTGTGGATGTGTATTTAGCCAGAAGAGCAATTGTGTACCCTGCAGTTATCACCCCAATCCCATAAATTGACAGTATTTTGATACCTACACTGCCTACAGATCTATTCCAGACAGGCCTCCCAACTTCTCTCCCACATGGCCTGCTGATATCATCCTCTATAAGTTGACATGCAGCCATATAAAAGTCAGACTTGGGCTGTGGCACTTGCACAATGTACTATGTTCTGTAGTCTGTGTACTTAGATAGGGGTTTTGTTCTCCCTGCAGTCAATTTGGAGAATGTGTGTGTATGTGTCTAGTCAGTAGAGTAGGCATACCATCCTATACTTACTTCTCAAATGGCATGGCTTGCCAGTATTGTGATACTTGCACAAGCCTATACATTCATTTCATGCATCCCTCACAACCTCTTGTCTTTCACATAACCTGCTGATGCCATCTACAATAAGTTGACCTGCAGCCATGTAAAAGTCAGGCTTGTGCCATGACGCTTGTGTAAAGTACTGTGTTCTGTAGTCTGAATACTTAGGTAGAGGTTCTATTCTCACTGCAGTTAACTGGATGCATGTGTGTGTGAGCTGTTACTTGACATTACAGAGAGCATTTTACACCAGCATGTGAGACAGTGTTATTACCATATGCTCAACAGACAATGCTGATGTCATCAGCTATATCAGATTATTTCATATGCAGTCATCCCATCAGGGCATAATCAGATACTTGCCTGGAGGCTAGGCAGATGTCACCTCATCTGATATCAGACAGATTACCATGGTATGTCTTTTAATCTATACACATACATCATGGCATGGTTTGTAGGCCCTGTGTTATCTTGATGAGAAAGCCCTGTGGTCTTTCCAGCTGTTTTTTATTTCTCCAAGTGTTTTGGGTTTCTAATACCATGATAGGAATGGACCCCATTCCCAAGTCAAAGTAGTATTAAAGTTCATGAAATTAGTATTGTTGCACTCTTTTATGTCAGCCAAAAGTGCTCTTTGCAGCACCCGCAATGTGCCCAGTAATGACTCCTTCTGCAATTTGTATGGTGTTACATGAATTGGTGACATATCTAAATACAATTGTAAATTCTTTTTTATAAGACCCGTTGCTCCTACTACTATTGGAACTGTCTGGGTATTTTTCTTCCACATGGCTCTTGTTTCTGCCTACACATCCAAGTATTTTATGACTGTGTCTCTCTGTATGCATGACACTGTAGTCACTGGGTGTGGCGATTTCAATGATCAATGCTACTTTTGTCTTCTTTTCTTGGACCACTATATCTGGTTTTCTAGC
The DNA here is from genome assembly GCF_019279795.1 of Protopterus annectens. Lineage (NCBI taxonomy): Eukaryota > Metazoa > Chordata > Ceratodontiformes > Protopteridae > Protopterus > Protopterus annectens. The sequence goes on along the minus strand of NC_056737.1, from coordinate 1,887,634,276 downwards.
ATCTATCTTTTGAACTGTTGATATTGGGTGATCCCATGTGATATAAACTTCATCATTTTCTATGATTCTTTGTGACTTCCAGTGTTTTCCAGCCACTTCGATACCATAATGTTTGCACAATCTCCAGTGTAACAGTCTCTCCACATTATTATGCCTTTCAGTATATAGTACCTCTGCCATTAGTGCATCACAACCAGCAACAAGGTGTGTGACTGTTTCCAATTCAGTTTTACAAAACCTACATATGTCTGTTTCTCCCACATGTTCAATGGACTTTGTAAACCAGCATGTACATACCCCACTATCTTGGGCTGCCAATATTAACCATTCATTTCTTGGTTTGAATTTGCATCTCCTTAACCATTCCTATGTTCTTTCTTGATCAACATCAGGCTCTTCCAGAAGTTATCTATACTTGCAAGTATATTTATATTTTTTCCACATTTCTTGCCTTCTCATCTGGTCCTTCACCATATATTCTTTCTTTTGTTTTTTGGCACATTCAGTTGCTGCCTGGTTTTTATCCACTTCTGGTTTGATTTCCATTCCTGCTTGATGTCAATACGCTTCTGCTAAATTAAGCAGAGACATCATCTTAGATTTATTCTCCTCATGTTTCAAAACTTTCACTACATTTGGATCTTGTGAGGTCAGTAAATATGTGTGGAGCCCCACGACTGCAGATCTATACATGTAATCAATTTCAAGGAGGCCCATCCCTCCTTCAGAATGGGGAATATATTATCTTGGTATACACTGATTTTTATAAATCATTTGGTAAGCATGAAGCATCCTTCTTGTTTTAATATTCAGTCTATTCAACACTTTTTGGGGCCAGTCAATCACTCCAAAACTATAAGTTAGGATAGGAAGAGCAAATTGATTTATAGCTTGGATCTTGTTCCTAGATGTCAATGCTGTTTTCAGGATTAATTTGTCTTCTAAAGTGCTCTTTACTGAGGTTTATTCACATTTGTTCATGTTTTATTGCTGATATTTCATCAATTCCCAAGTATTTATACACTCCCGCTTGCTCAAGTTCATTTATATCACATTCTTGTCCCAAACTGATGTTTTTCTGGTGCTGCAGTTTTCATTTTTTAAAGTTTGCTTTTGCACATTTATCAAGACCAAATGACATTCCAATATGATCTGAAAAAGTTTTGACAACCTACAGCTGTGCTTTCAGTTCCTCATCTGATGAGCTATACAGTTTTAAATCATCGACAAAGAGACAAAGAAAAGATGAGATATCATTAGAGTTTATTGTTTTCTAGGAGCCAAATTGTAGCCATGGCCTAACTCGTTAAGTAAGCAGCTTAATGGATTAATGGCAAGGTAGAATAGCCACGTTGACAAAGAGTCACCCTGGAATATCCCCCTTTGAATTTTTATGCCTGGGATAATAATCTGTCCTTTATCATGGCTTAATTGCAAAGTGGCCTGCCACTATTTCATGTTTACTGTAATGTAGTCAATCAGTGTAGGGTGTATCTTATACATTTTTAGGCACTCTTTTATCCATGAATGTGGGATACTATCAAATGCTTTTTTGTAGTCAATCCATGCCATACTTAAATTCTTCCCCTTCTTACAGTTCTCCAGTATAACTTTGTTTCACAACAAATGATCCTTTGTTCCATAGGACTTTCTTTTATTGCCTTTTTGTTCTACTGCTATAATTGAGTTTTCTTCTAAATGACTATAAACTCTGTTGGCGTCATTTCCCATGTATAGTTTATATGTTGTTGGAAGACAAGTTATTGGCTTATAATTTTTAGAGTAGCTTGCAGGTTCACTCTTAATAAGAGTATTGTTTTTCTGTTGTTAACCAGTGCGGTGTGTGTTCGAGGTGCGCATATAAATAGTTCTTACTCATGGCTAAATCCTCATGCAAAGAAGTTAATACTTTAAGCCAAAAGTTAGGTATTGCATCTGAGCCTGGGGTTTTCCAGTTAGAGGCTTTTCTCAACTTTGTTTCAATCTCTCTGGCTGTTATCTAATCCCATTTCATATCCTATACCTTTAAACCTCTTATTCTTTCTTTTACTTCTTCTATCCATTTAGAAAAGCCAAAAGATGAAGAAGAAGAAGTTATGTTCCATAGGATCTTCACAGACACTTCACCAAAATGTATCTACTTCCTCTTTTTTTGGTGGGCTTTCAATTCCTTTTATCTTATTTCCCAATTCTCTATAAAAACATTTTTGGGTCATCAATAAATTGCTTATTTTGTGATTTTCCCTTATATTTATCTTTGTATCTTCTAAGTCTTTCCACCTGTTTTGAAATTTTTAGTTTGTTATCTCCAATAATGCATAACAGATCCTGGTCTGGTCTAATACTGCGCATTGCTTTCATCACATCTATCTGTCTTAGTATTTTTGTTGATCTATTCCCTCTTCTATAATCTTCTAACAATGACACTTCTTTTCTTAGCTGATTTATACTTTTCTCTGTTTGATATTTCCATGATGGTATTTGCTTTCGCCCCTTCCTTTCCCTCACTACCCTGTGTTCCTGTGGTAGAACTTTATCAGTTATTAATTTAGCAGCACAGTAATATATTCTGTTTACTTCTGTTATATCTTGTGGATCTCTATGGACAGTCCTAATTATTGTGTTCATTTGTTTTATCAAGCTTCTGACTTTTGGGATTTTATTAACCTTCTGCAGTCTATTTCTGTCATTGATCATGATATATCTGTCTTTGTCTATTAAAGCAAGCAACTCTTAACTCATTTTCTTCCATACTGAGGGCACATCCCTTGTTTTCCGTTTCTATAGAAAGTTCTATGGCATCTTCCTGTAGCACACTTTCTTCAATTTCCTCCTGTGTCATCTGTTGTTCTGTCATATAGGAAGTCACTGGCCTATCACTCCTCAGCATTGACTGCATCAGAGTTTCCACAGTTTCCTGTCCTTTCCTTGCTGTCTAGCTTCAAATGAACATTTATACTGGTTTCCTGTGGAAAGTTCCAAAGTGTCTTGATATGACACCTGACCAATTGCTTCCTGTTCCACTGATTTCCCTTTAATTTTGATATCCATTGCTTTATCCTGTTATGTTGCTTTCTGTATTCGATTTACTACACTGAATCCTTCTCTTTGCAGTTGTTCCATAACCTCAATTTCTATTTCGTTGACTTCTCCATTACTAATCTCTTTTTCTACTTTTCCTCTTAGTCTTCTTATTTTTTGTATTGTAAAGTTTTCCATATCCAGATTCATTTCCCTCTATTTTACTTCAAATATCTTTGGTGCTGCTCTTTTTGTATTGATTAGTTTTGCTTTCTCTTTTGCATAAATATTACACCATATTAAATCTCTTTTCCTTTCCACTGTCCATATTTCTTCTTCACACGTCTCCTGATCTTCTTTCTTTTCCTTATTCTGGGGACTCACTCCATCATGCTGTGATGTAGTTTGTTTTAGACCTTCTACATTAAATCCTTCACTTCGCAGGCACCCCATAACTTCAACTTCTATTTCTTTAACTTCTGCTTTACAAATCTTTTCTAATTTGCATCTTTGTGCTATTAATCTTTTTATTGTGAAATTTTCCATATCTGGATGCCTTTGCCTATATTTCTCTTCGAATATCTTTGAGACTGCCTTCTCTATATTAGTTAACTAAATATTGCACCATATCAGATTTCTCTTTCTTTCTCATGTCCATATTTCTTTTTTATATTTTTCAATTTATCTCTTGGTTTTGTTTATATTTTCTCACTTCCTCAGATGCTTCTTTTTCCAAACAGATCAAAATTTCTTGATCTATATACTGTTTTTCAAACATCTGTTGTATTAAGGAATGCAAATTTTTATTTGAAGCTGCTGACAGTTTTTCCTGTGGAAGTATTTTTCTTTCCTCTAATTTCTCTCTTAATCATTTTGTATGTCTTGTGTCTGGAAATGCTGGGCTTTTTACATAATATTAACAATACATACTTTCTCTTATCCTCAATAGTCCACTCTATCATCTTTATGGCTCTTCTTTGGCCAATCAATTTTTGTCAATTTTGTGGACTACTACTTCCTTCTACAACAGGAGGGCCATCCTCCCCCTGAGCCTGGCCTGGCCCCATTGTAGGAATGTTTCCGTATTTTGAGGATTCTACACTGTCATTTTTTCCAGTCCTGGTGATCATGGCAGTGGGAGTGTGGGCCACTGGATGGGGCACTTTTTTATCCTGGGTCTTGTGCACCCAGCTATCTTTTTTATTTTTGATTTACTTCTATCCATGATATATGCTATATAAATAAAGTCTATATATCAGTGTCGCCTTGGTGAGATTTTGTGAAAAACAGGGTCCACCTTGCAAAGGTACTCACCAAGACTTGAGGATGAATTCAATTTCAGTAATCCAAAAAGAGAGATAAGATTGCACAACAATCACTAATAATCAAAAAGCCAAAAGGCGGAACACAACGGAAAGGCAAGCCAGTACTAAGAGAGTCCACAAGCACTTTATTAACGCTACTGAGTTCACACATTTTCATCTAAAAAAGACTTCATCAGAAAAAACATTCATTAACATAGACATTTTACTTAAATACACTCAGTTCTTCATTGCAACAATCATCCACCTCCCCAATTAATCAATAAATGACGTAAAACCACCGCAATGATAAATTCATCCTTAAAGAACAGTGTAGTTAAAAAACATCATTTTAAAAACTGTAAAATTACACCTATACATTTTCGTACATATCAAACCACATCTTATCTGAGTAATCATGTTAAAATGTATATTATTAAATAATCTTCTAAAATACATTAAGATAAACACATACAAACATTCCAAATGTACAACAATGTACAAAATACCATATATACATATATACCACCTCTACTGGCCAAGTAATATCATCTAGGAATGTAACTTCATAATAAAATGCGTAATAAAATATATGCAATGCATTAAATCATACTAACATTTCTTAATAAATAAATTCATCTTAGAGTTTGGCAGCCCTTAATTTTAAAAGTGGGGCAATGTTAATATGCTCATTTGGTCCTGGGTGTCTTGCTGCATCCAGGGTAACCTGCCAGTAAAGCTCTTTATATTCTAGCAGGTTTTCTCATTCCCCTCCTCTTATATCCACCTGCACTTGTTCAAGGACGTAAAAGGTAAAAGTGGCCTGTTGACTTATAACAGTGTGTTTGAATAAAGCATTCTTATAATTTTTTGACTTAATTGTGTTTACCTTCCCAGTGTTGATAGGAATATTAGTGGCCAGTCTTATTTTAATTGTAACAGTGAGAGAGTAGTTTATATGGCTATGTGCTTAATCTGTAATGCATTTTATATAGGTAAGACGGAGCAAAAAATTCATAGGCGTATATACGAGCATATGTATGAAATTAAGTCAAAAAATTATAAGAATGCTTTATTCAAACATTTGGAATGTTTGTATGTGTTTATCTTAATGAATTTTAGAAGATTATTTAATAATATACATTTTTAACATGATTACTCAGATAAGATGTGGTTTGATATGTACGAAAATGTATAGGTGTAGTTTTACAGTTTTTTAAAATTATGTTTTTTAACTACACTGTTCTTTAAGCGTTAATAAATTGCTTGTGGACTCTCTTAGTGCTGGCTTGCCTTTCCGTTGTGTTCTGCCTTTTGGTTTTTTGAATTCAATTTTAGCACTACTACTACTTCAGCCAGCTGCTGTGTGTGTCTGCTGAGGTACATGTAAAAGAGAGTATTGTATTGTATTACTGTTCTGATGAAATTTGACTACAGTGCTGTCATAAAATCCTGAGATCTGAATGTGATGGTGTGACTGTGACGTATGATATGCACATATATGCACCATACGTTTCTACTGGAAAATCATTATAGAGTTAGAGAGTAATGAGACCCATTGCAGTTTCTGACTTCACAACCTTTATAAGAGAATACACTAAACTAGTGAAATGGTTATGCTGTCCACTGTATAACTTGGCAAGGCAAATAAAAGTAACTGGTGCAATTATCAGTTCAACAACACAAATGCAGATATACTAAGCACTAATGTAACTATGCACCCTGTTCATCAAACACAAAATTTTTGTATCCCTGAATTCAAAAGAGAGAAAACAGGTATGGCACAGTTATCATCACTTGCACAAGGTGTTTTGGGTGTGTGTGTGTGTGGGGGGCAGGAAGCCTAGACTGACACAAAAGGTTTGTAAGTGTGTGTAAGAAAGGGAAGCAGGGAGGCAGAATCATGTAACAGTTGTGTATCTGTAGGGGTCCATGTTAATGTGGCATGTGAGAGTCTGCATGAACACAGCCAAGCTCAGTGCTAGCTCTATATGTTGGTATGTCAGACAGGTGTGAGCTGTGCATGGTAGAGTTGGCATTTCATCATTGTTACCCCCAATCATGAGAACTGGCTCTGCCAGGAGTTGCACTGACACCTCCACACCCCAGGTCAGATGCAGTGCTGCTACCTGAATGTGACTGATATCTGCTGTACATGCTCCCTTCATGGGAACACCTAGGACCATGACCTGCCACATCTGAGTATATACAGCAGACTTCCTGACGAAGCAGTAAAAGTATTGCCACTATGGGAATGTAATCAGGCATGGCCACATTGGCTATCGGCATATGTTGTGGCTGACCTATGCACAAGAGGAAGCCATTCCCCTCCCAGCAGATGTTCCATCAGACACTGCATATTCCAACATGTCATTCATCCAATCCATTGCATTGCCAGCACAGTGGAGGCAGTCATGCATGTCAGCCTGTGCCACATCTACAATCCTAAACATTTGTCTATAGTGCCTTTCTGAACATGCCTGTGCCTCCATGACAGCCCTAAAAATACATTGAATGATATGGGAAGAGACACCTCCACCAGATGGAGGAGGGACAGCAGGTCCTCTCTGAGCACCCCTATCACCCCTTCTGCATGGCACCTCACCCACACTTTGGCTACAGCCATAGTCAACAGGCACAGAAGCCACAGTAGCCACACTTCCCTGATCAATGTTTTCGTCTTTCACCTGTCCAATATCTGTCAACTCAGTGGACTGGGAGGGCATAGGCCTACTGGCTGCTTCTGGGGAAAATGAAGGGGGTGGCTGGATGTCAAACTCTGTGTCAGATTCAATCTCTGCACCCCCCAACCGTGCCTCAGTTTGGCCAACATCATCATCAGTGTCTGCTGAGACACTGACATCAGGTGGCACAGGGCCCACACTCCCACTGTCATGATCACCTGTGATAAAAAGGAAGAAACATTGGAATACATTAATACTTGCTCTATTATAGTGCAATATATGTTAAACAACTAACAGTGCTGCCACTATTACAGACAGTACAGCAATAGACGCAACAGGCCTAAAGTAACACATTATATTTATTTAAATGGATCTGCTATAGTGACAAATTTATTTGGCTTACTTTCTGCAGGAAGCATATCTTACTAGATTCCTGATGGTTCTGAAAGAAGTTAAGCAAGAGGTAAGGGCAACATCATCACATTTAACAATAAGACTGGATAAAACATGTACTCTTCTATATCTGCACTAACACTACTTTCATCAAGAACATGGCTGACAACTCCAACTAAGCTTATAACTGTAGCAATCTTAAATCCCCACACAAAAAAGACATGTGACACAGAAGTAACATGGCATATGCCACTGTTTTGGCATCTAACAGTGATTCGGATGACAATCTCAATCTTAGTACCTACAGTATCCCTGAAGATTTTGCTTCAGTTACAAGTAGTTTAACTTCTGTGGTTAACAAGGTGCAACAGTTATTGGAAAAAATTACTGCTGTTTCTCATTTATCGCATCCCCCAATTCCAGTTATGGTTTCGACCGAGCAGAACAGGAAGTCTTCTGTTAGTAGTTTTGGTAGTGATACCATGGTGGTAGCCAGACTAGAAGAAAACAACAGAATGGACTTTCTTCATGGCATTTTAGTTAATCCATTTGCCAATGTTACAAATCTTATTAATAACCAGCCTATGTTTAATGAAAATAACAATTCTGAAACCATGGTGCCGAACTTAAGTCTAGTATTTTTCTGTTAGAGAAAAAACTGTTTAAACTACGTTCATTGGAATACAACAGTTTTTACTTACAGACTTGCATTGAATGCAAACAAGTGCCATTTGGTTTAAGATGTTATCATTTTCCAAATGGAATAACACAAACAGATGACATTTTGCTGAATTAACTGAGTTGTACAATAATACTGGAAATGAAGCTTTGAAACTGTTAAATAAGTATAATATAGCTAAAATGAATGTACTTAAACAAGAGACTGTTGATCTTAACACTTTGGTGTTAAATTATGCCAATTTTGGGTTGTTTAAAAAGTTATACAATGGTATTCAAGCTAAGTTACAGAGACATTGCTAGTTTAATTACTAGAAAAAGGAATAAGCTTGCACGTGATTCTTTATCTTATGCTAATAATGTAGCTTATGTTTTGAATTCTAAGGCTGCTAGAACCATATTTAATAATAGTAATGGTAATAATATTCAGGTAAATAACATTAACACTCCAGCTGTAAACAACCAAAATGTTGGCAATAGTGAAGACTATGTAATAGCTAATAACGATCCAGGAGAATGTTGTAATAGTCATAACATTCATGACTCCAACAATTCTTTTTAAATGAAATCACCCGAGGGGAGCACCAATGGGAGAAAGATAAAAGGCAAAGGGAATGTGGGGGGCAAGAAGAAAGGGAAATCCCATTATGTAGGATTTATAACCTTGGTGATTTGGAACTTAGCGATGCTCAACAAAAAGTGTTGGAAAAAGGCTTTTCTTATGTCCCCCCAGTTAAAGCACCTCTTGTTGACACAATATTGGGTTTTAAGTTATATACTAGAAAGCTGAATCTATGTTACGCTTTTGATGGGGTTAATTACAAGTCTGATATGGAATGTAAAAAAGCTAGTAATATTAACCCCAGGTTAGTGCCTACATTAAATGTGTTCAGTGAACTATGTGAAAAAGATTTTCGATTGATTTGCAATAATAATAAAAATATGTATAATAAAGACAGAAAAATTCACTTTGATATGAGTGAATTAAAGTCTTTAAAAACTCTTAGACACAATCAACAGTATAGGTTTATGAAGGCCGACAAAAGTAATGGTCTGGTTATCATGAAGGTGTCTGATTATAATATGTATGAAGGGTCTGTTGGATGATAAAAATAATTATCAACTGGTCAGTTAAGCCAGTTAGAAGGAATTTTAAATCTATCGACAATATTTTGATGGATTTATTAAACAAAAATTACATCAGTTTTGCTACATATGAATTTCTTTTTATTGAGGAGCCTATGTTAGGAACCTTATTTGGAATACCAAAGATTCATAAGGATTGTAAGAATCCTCCCTTCAGACCCATAGTCTCTGCTAAGAAAGGGAAGACAGTCACCATTTCACATTATTTAGACCATTTGTTAAATCCATTGGTTTCTGAAACACCTTATTTTATAAAGGATTCTTGGCAGTTTTTAGATTTGTTAAAAAATTATGCATTTCAGGGTACAGAAACCTTTTTGGTCACAGTTAGTGCCTTTATACACATCTATTAATCAGACTATGGGTATAGATTTTAAGAATTTTTTAAGCAGACACACTAACTTTGGAGAAGTTATTTGTGTGTTATTGGAAGTGGTGTTAAAAAATATATATTTTTTCTTTTTGATGGGAAAATACACTGCCAATTATGTGGAGTAGCCATGGGTGCAAAAGTAGCACCAGCATTTTCTAACTTGGTTTTAAGTTGGTGGGAATTGTCTTATTTAACTAAACCTGATGGATTTAAACATCTTTCTATGTACAAAAGATACATAGATGATTTGTTTTTTATTTGGAACAGATCAACTGAGGAGCTTTATGAATGATATCAACAGCCACGCATGTGGGTTGAAGTATGAACTAAGTAATTTTGGAATTAATGTCCATTTTTTAGACCTTAGTATTACTATGGATGTAAAAGAGAAAAAGTTTGTTAGTAATGTGTATAGAAAGGACACTTATGCTAACAACTTTCTCTGTTTTCAGAGTAAACATCCACTGTTTATGAAATTTAATTTGGTCCGTGGACAACTCATTCATTTGAGTAAGCTCATTTCTGAAGAAGAGGTTTTCAATAAAGAAGCATACAAGCTCATCTCTATGTTTGTCCACCGTGGATATCCTTTAGACAAGTTAATTGATATCAAAGAAAAAATTATTAAAAACAGAACTGACAAATTCCCAACAATCTTAATTAGTGGTTTTACCCCTAAAGCTAACCATCTGAGGGAAAACACTGAAATGGACTACGCCTTTCCAATTCCAATTTGTATAGATTCTCAGATTATTAAACAAATCATTTGTAGCAATTGGAAAGTTATTTTGGGTATCAGGGATTTAGCCAAAGTAGTGGGAGATCATCCAACATTTATTTATAAAAAAGTGGCTAGTGTTAAATCTATTTTAGAGATAGGAGAATATAATTCCCCATTTTCTACTAATGTAGTGGAAGGTACTTATCCCTGTTACAATTGTAAGCAATGTAGGTACATAGATTCTTCTAAAAGTATTTATTTTTCTCACATTCAGAAAATGGTTACTAGTAAGGACAGATTTAACTGCAAGAATTGTGGCATAGTGTAATTAGCTTCTTGCACCACTTGCCACAATTTTTATGTAGGCACAACTGTTAGGGCATTATGTAAAAGAATTTATGAGCATTGCTTGGCTATTAGAAATAAGGATTTGAATAATGCTTTAGCCAAGCATGCCATTGAATGTACAGGTTTTAAGAAATTTGTCGTTTTTGTGTTGGATTGTATTAACATGACACCTTATGTTTTTGATTCCAATACTGCCTTGGAAATCAAGGAATTAAGATGGCAGGAATTTTTAAATGCTGAGAGATTTCCTGGCCTAAGCAGGACTTTGAATGTCAAATGTCTTTTAAATGACAAGTATTACTTTTGAATTGAGCATGTATTTGTTTCTTTAAACTTTTAAGTACTTTTAGTGAGTTTGATGATGTATTAATTAATTAAGATGTATTTAAACAATGTAGTATGAGATTGTTGTCATAGTTCTGAAGAAGTTCATTGTATTAAATTGAATGAAAGTGCTTAACCATACAGTTAGGTGTTGCAGTGATTTATTTGTCCTTGCGTCACGTTTTTCTTTTTAATTTTATTCAGTTTCATGTTGTAGTGGTGGTTTTGTTTTAGAAGTAACATTTATGTCTATTGTTTTACTATTTAACAGCATTCAATTGGTCATATAACAAAGTCTACCTGGATGCTCCTCCTGGGACACAGAAGGAGTGGCACCCACATCAAGGACATACTGTGTTCCACTCTGCTGTGAGCTCTCATAATGGAGAATATTCACCAGGAACTCTTCACTGGATATACGAGGTGGTTCTGTAGCAGGACAACCCCCAGCTAACTTTTTGGTCTCGGGCAACTGCAGCTACTCACCTCTCTGCAGTGGTAATCATGTCAGTGGCTCTGTGGTGCACCTTTTCATAGGTTCGGTTGTGGCCACCCACAGAATTGTTCTCAACAATCTACTGCTATAACTGTAGCCTGTGTGCCATATTGGACCAAGTCCTTCCCATCAGAAATGCCCCATGTTGGCAGTGAACATCAACAATGATGAACTCCACATCACTGAATGAGAGTCTGCACCTCATTGACATTGCTAGTGTCCTTAAAGACAACAGAATGATAATATACATAAGTATCACATAACTACAAAATAACTGTTTCCAGATAAAACAATAAAGGTAGCCAGACAGTATTACCCACTGGAAAAACATAAAACAGTCTACAGATGTGAAATATTAACAGGCAGGATGCAAAACAAGGAGTAGCAAAAGAAACATATCCTTGTTTGTGCCATAGCAGTAACTCAACTGTGCTCACCCCCTAAAAGAACAGTTCATTCTAGTTTGTGACATATTCTATTTTTGTGTATTGTCAAACATGTGTCCCTCGGAAATGGCTTGACAAACAAGGCCGTGGCATCAGTACACTTCTAATTAATGCATACAGATAAAAGTGTAAAAGCCTTTGCTTCATGTTATTCATAACAATATTCCAGCATATGCATTATGTAGGTAACAAAATGGGAGCATACCTGCTGGAGTTCAATACTCCTCTATAAAGATATCGTTTGATGAAATACATGTCTGTGAAGTCCTGCAAAGATGTAACAAGTATCCTCACCATTAGTTTGGCTAGCTACACATTTGCCTTTGTATAATAGAGTAGATTAATGAATTACATCTGTCTTAGCCTGTGTTTCAGAGCTGGTAATTACAGCATAAGCAGCTGAATTGCATGATAATCAACCAATCTGGTGAATCTGTTAAACTTGTTATACAGCAACCATGTAGACTCCATGCTGGTTTTTCTTGTGGATTTCAAAAATTGTGGAGTACAGACACAAAGTCTACACCAACAGAATGTTAGGAGCTGTTTCTGCTTTAATCCATTTGTATCTGCCAGGCAATGATGCTGTTGCTGCCACTGCCAATAGGCCTAAGCTGAGATGCAGAAGAGTTTTCAGGCCACATTTAATTTATCACAACATACACGACAACATGGACATTGTAGAATGCTACAGGATGGACAGGGACACGCTACAGGAACTCTGTGACCTCTGCTGACCTCAACTCAGAGACAGAGCCTTTATCTCCCAATGTATTGGCTGTGTACTGCTTGCATCAGTCAGCCCTAAACTAACACTGTGGCAACTGCTACATTTACAATGTAAGTCATGAACATGTACTGTATTGTATAATAATATTATGGCATGTCCTTATATTTCATCACTTGGTATAGTAAGCAAGTAAAAGGTGGGAGATTTGTACAGAAATTAATGTAACATGTCACAGCAGAGTGTTATTTGACTTATCTGTGTCCATTAGTGAGTAGTAAGCCTCAGGCATCAAAAAGTCACATATTTATACCTCTCCAAAGTACTGATGATCACTGCATGCCCTCAGTTTAGCACCCTATGTTTGTAATGGAAAATTATTAGAGAGAAGTTAGAAAGTAATGAAACATGTTGCAGTTTCTGACTTCACAACCCTCACAAGATCAAACAGGCAGGATGCAAGACAAGGAGAGCAACAAGAGCAACATATCATTGTTTGTAACATAACTGTAGCTCAGCCTGGGTCCACCCTCTTCGAAAGAACAGTGTACCCTTGCATATGCCATAACAGGAACCCACCTTTGTCCCCCCAAAAAAGCAGTCTATACTTGTTTGTGTCATCTAACCTGCCCTTCATTTGATGGCAACTGCATATCATAGTATTCCCAGTTAATATATTCACACATTTTAAGGTAAATGATATAGACTGGCTTACACACTGTACATCTCTGAGTACTGGTCAGATAACTGATGAATGACTAAGAAACACAGAAAGGTATGACAGAGCTATATATTTGCAAGCAATAATCATAACAGATTGTCTGATCACTAAGTGCACTACATTCAAATATATTAATATAATAAATGTACAAATAACAGTTTATGTCTTGATAACGGTGTGCATTCAGTTGCACTTGTTTGTGTGACAAATTACTTCATTTCTTTGCTCTAAAGCTGTTTGTGTGGCAAAGATAGATAAGGCACCCATCCTGTTTTCTGTTGGTGCATTGGAGTGAGAGTTGAAATCCAAACCTATCTAGACATATCTCACGTGTATTAAAATTTTCTACTGTATGTCTTAGATTGATTTTCCTCATTTCAACTGTTTTTTTTTCCTTTGAGGCCACTCTCTGCACAATGTGCTGCTTAGCACAACAGATTTGGCTATGCTCATCTAGTTTGAATGTAGAGTGGCAATGCACAAACTGGACAAATGGACCACCCAGGTAGCAGACAGAATCCAGACAGCCGCAAACATAAACTGGATGCATTCAATTAATACTACTGGCCATCACGCAAACATGTTGTGTGCCAGTGCACACCCTCGAATACCGTGTCTGAGTGATGGTAAGTGATGCACAGCAGTGACAATTAATGTAATTTTAAGGTAATTTGATATACAGGCACTTGTGTAACTGTGTTAGTCAAATGGGGAGGCTATGGCAGTCCAGATAGCAGAAATATACTTCCATGAACATAGTATGCAGTATATCCACAGTCATAATTTTGATAAATAGACAATATATAGATAAATAAATAAGTAACTGACAATATTAGTGCCTCAGCCCTCACACATATAAATATTAATATCATTTCCACTATGTCAATAAATAACTGACACAATATTAGTGCCTCAGCCCTCACACATATAAATAGGGTTCCTATTACGAGAACGAAGATTCCTTTAGGCGATTACGAAGACATTGACCCATATTGTGCGAAGTATGTAAACCGCGAAAGTTCAAAACCACGAAGTTTGAAATGTTGATTTGTTTTGGTTGGCCTGTCTGCGGTATAGCTCCGTAAGGTAAGTGTGCGATAGATAGGAATTTAATGTTAGGATTTGGGTTAAGGTAAGTGCATAGATAGGTAATGTATGTAAGAGTTAGTGTAGTGTTAGAAGTAGGTGTTTTTTAAATGTATGTATGTGTTTTATTTATTGTGTTTGGGTGTATGTGTGTAGGGGAAGTGTGCGGTAGTTATGGACCGTAGGGTTAGGGTGGGGTTAAGGATAGTGCATAGTTAGTTGTGTATGTGGGGTTTAGTATAGTGTTGGAGGTAGGGTTTTTTTTTAAATGTATGTATGCGTTTTATTTATTTTGTTTGGGTGTATGTGTGTAGGGGTAGTGTGCGGTAGTTACGGACCTTAGAGTTAGGGAGGGGTTAGTGCATAGTTAGGTAGGTAGTATGTAGTGGGTGGTGGGGTTGGCCGACTATTATAGGTCGATATTTTTTTTTTGTGATTTAGTGTGTTTGGGATTTTCGCTGTTCACAGTAAGGGGGTCGATGTTTAGGTATTCGTGCTTAGGGATTTTCGCTTTCATAATATAGACCCATATAAATATTATCAGCTCCACTATGTCAAATGTTATAAGTGAGAGTGACTACAATGTGAAGTAGAACAATATTAAAAGTGTATGGAATATGCTGTATTTGAACCCGGGACTATGTGTATGGTACTCCTACACTTACAGCTGTTGCCACAGGAAGGCTTAAGAGAACAGTTGTGTATGTTGCACTTCATTGGTATAATCTGCAATGTCACAACAGGAAAACAGTTTGCACACTCTGCGCTAGAACCCAGGATCTTCTGCACTCCAGACCGAAAATTAACACCTGCTGCCATAGGATTACTTACATGACATTCCATATCTTATTTATTTTATTTTATTTATTTATTCCAGTTTGGTGACCGGGGAGGTCCACTGGGCTCAAGAGCCTATTTTCAGTGGAGGCCCGGGGAGAAAAGCTCCACATAGCAAGTTACATAAAGTATTATAATGTTCATTTTGATTAAGCAGTGAAGTTCTGTATCACAGCTTACATAACAAAATAGACACATAGAAATATCATATTGCACCTTCACATAAAGAAGTTGAAAAATAGCAATAGAAAAAGAGTCAATATAAGTTACATTCAAATATGTAGTTGTACACTTTTTTTTTTTTTTTATTTGAAGGAAGGGTAGTTGCTAAGGGTGAGAGGTAGGGGGGAGATTAGTTGTAGTTTCTAGGCTGGGTATAAGTGAGGGGTGATTAGGAGGGAGGAAGGTCAGCCAGGAGAGAAGGAAGAGGGGAGATTGGGAGGTGAGGAGAGAGGAGTGCAGTTACAATGCCTGTGATGAAATAGGTAGGAGTGGAGTAGTCTTTTGAAAGTGTTTAGGTTGTCACAAGCTCTCAAAGTGGAGGGCAGGGAGCTCCATTTTTTAGCTAAGGTATGGGAGAGTAAAAGTTGACCAGCAGGGTGTTTAGGTTTGTGGATAGTAATAAGGTTTTGATGAGTGGATCTAAGAGGTCTTGGGGGGCTATAAGGTAGGAGGATATTGGATAAAGAGGGGTAGCTGGTGGGTTGAAATATTAATTTATGGGTTGTGACAATTTGGAGGAAGTTTAGTTGATTTGGGAGTTCAAGCCAGTTTAGAGTTAGTGGCAAATCTGGAGATTTTGTTGTAGCATACTTCTAGTTTGGAGGTAAGAGTAGAAGCTAGATTAGTAAGTAATGGAGTGCCATATAGAAGGGATGGGAGAAGATATGTAGTAGCCAGGGTCAAGCTAGTGGAGGGAGAGAGGAAGTGATTATTTCTGTAGAGTAGGCCGAGTTTTATGTGGGTTTTTTGATGTTTCGTAGGATATGGGTGTTGAATTTTAGGTGTTCATCAATGGTGACCCCTAAAAGTTTGGCAGAGGGAACAATATCAATGATAGATTTGTTGAGGCTGGTAATTTCAATTGAGTTTTTATCAATGGGACTTGCTTTGGAGGGTGTGAATAGGAGGATTTTGGTTTTGTTAGCGTTGAGTGAGAGGTGGTTTTGGAGCATCCATTTTTCAGTGGTTGAAAAGGCAGATTGAGTTAGTAATTTGAGTTCATATTGGTTGGAAGCATAGCAGATCAGAGTAGAGTCATCTGTGTATTGGACAATTTTGGTGTTTGGAATGGCTTTGTGGAAATCATTAATGAAGATGTTGAATAGAAGAGGGCCAAGAATGGAACCTTGGGGAACTCCTGTGGGTGTTGGAAGGAAGGTGGAAGTGGATTGGCCCCATTTCACTGCTTGGGACCTGCCAGAAAGATAGCTAGAGAACCAGGAAAGCGTATTTGAGGAGATATTAAGGTTGGATAGATGGTGTAGAAGATGAGTGTGGGAGATTGTGTCGAAAGCTTTAGATAAATCTAATAAAATAGATGAAACTAAGTTGCCGTAGTCCCGAGCTGAGTTGATAGAGTGTAAAAAGGACAGAAGGGTTGTGTTGGTATTGTGTCCAGGGTGGAAGCCCTGTTGGGTTGGAGAGAGTAGTTGATGTTCAGTTATGAATGGCATGAGCTGTATGTGAATGCATTTTTCGAGAACTTTGGAGATGGAAGAGAGGATAGCTATGGGGCGGAAGTTAGAGAAGTTGCAGTTTTTGCCACCCTTGTGGAGTGGGAGAATATAAGCGGAACGCCATAGTTTTGGTACATATTACTCGAGTAGTGACCTATTGATAAGGATGCTGATAGGGAGCGCAATACTGTCAGAGGCGATTTTTAGGAAGGAGGAGGGAATGTTGTCAGGAGCATTAGTGCAAGGTTTGAGTTTAGAGAAGTTTTTTTATGAGGTTGGTGGATACAGGTTTAAGTTTGAAAACAGGGGGGGTGGGAGGAGGTGGGGAGGAAGTTGGGGATGAGGTGGGTAGGGGGAGGTTATTGGGGAAGGTTTTGGTCAGTTCAGCAATGGAAGAGGTGAAGAATGTATTAAATAGTTTGGCAATTTCTTGGTCAGATTTGCTAGTGTCAGGACAAGGGGTATTTGTAGTACCAGGCTTGAGGAGGGAGTTTATGGAGTTCCAGAACTGTTTGGGGTTTTTTGTAAGATTTATTTGGAGGTGGTTGTAATAGGATTTTTTGTCTTTAATGGCTTGTTTTTTGGCTAGGTTTCGCAACTGTTTGTATTTTAGTAACAGCTCGGGTTGTTTATGCTGGTGATAGTTTTTCCAAGATTTGTCTCTTTCTTTCATAGTTTTCTTGGTGGCTTTTGTAAGGCAAGGGGCTGTTTTTGCTTTACCTCTTTTGGTTCGAGTTGGAGCTAGGGAGTTTAGGATAGAAAGGAATGTAGAGTTAAACAAGTGTATGGCTTCGTCTCGAGGTAAGGTTTTTAGTGGGTTCCAGTTTATGAGCTTTAGAGAGTCACAGAAGGTAGAGGGGTTAAAGTTAGTTAGGTTATGGGTTTGTAGGAAGTGGTGGGAGTATGGGGAAGAGGAAGTGGCTCTGTGGGTCAAAGCAGGGAGGTGGTCTCCTAATGGATCGGGAGTCACACCAGATATAGTGGTTTTATTTGGGTGGGAGCCTAGTATCCAGTCTAGGATAGAGCCTAGGTGGTTGGTCTTGTTGGGCCTGGTGATGGTATGAATAAGGTGAGTAAAGTTGAAGAGATTAATAGATATGGTGGGATTGGGGTCTATGATTTTCTTGCCAGTCTATATTCACGTCTCCCATTATGTAAGTTTCTATTAGTGCATGTCCAGGAGAGGATGTCTTCTAAGGTGTTGGTGTTATTGCCAGGGGGAATATAAAGGGAGATGATACAGATACTTTATTGGTTATTTCATTTTAGCATGCCAATCACTAGTTCAGTGTTGTTAAAGGATGGGATAGGATTAGGGAAGGGAGTAATAGATAAAAGGTTAGAGTAAATTAGTGCTACTCCACCACCTCTTTTATTTAGGCGGTCTGATCGGAGGCATTGAAATCTGGGGGGAAGGAATTCAGAGTCAGCTATATGTGGTTTTAGCCAGGTTTCAGAGATGGCTACTATGTCTGGTGAGTTATGGTTGATCCAGGCATGAAGCAGGGTAATTTTATTAGTAAGGCTTTGGGCATTGATAGTGAGGAATTTGAGGTATTTATGAAGAGGTTTGCTGTTAGAGTTATGGTTATTAGTTGGAGAGGTGTTAGGTCCTGGGTTATGATGAATGTCGCCTGCTAAGAAGAGGTATGACAAGAGATGAGTGCGTTTTTTAGGATTTAGTTTGGTTAGGGATGGGGGGTGAGATGTGGGTTTAGGTTTGTAGAAATTTGATGGGATTTGGAAGAGTTTTAAAGTTAATAGAGCAGTGGAGTGGATAGTGGTAAGAGAGGCAGAGATGTTGTTGAAGTGGTTTGGGAAGCTAGGTAGAGGAGGTGGAGGAGAGGGGTATATATGGAGGTTTGTATAAGATGTGATATGGTATAGAGGAAGAAGTAGTAGGAGTAGGAGTGTAGTAGGGGTAAGAATTGTGGTGGTGTAGAAAGACATTATGTGTTTGGAGATTGTTTAGGTGAGGTAGGAATATGGAGGTTAGAGGGAAGTAGGCAGGGCAGGTTGAATGGGGGAGGGGTGTAGGTTGGTGCTAGTGGAGAGGGAGAGGTTCTGTTGCTGAGGGATTGGGTGAGGGGAAAGGGGAGGGAGTATGGGATGGCAATAAATGTAGGAGCACCGGGGGCATGTGGGAATTGGGGGCAGGGTAGGGGAGCGGAGTGAGCCCGCAGGGCGGAGTGGGATACAGCAGAGCAGAAGAGTCCTGCTGAAAAAGTATCAGCCACTGCAGGTAGGAGCTGAGGTAAGTGGGAAAAAAATACAGTAAAGCTGGGTAGAATTGGAGTGGACTAGAACAACTCTAAGGGGGAGTAATAGAGGGAGAGAGGAGTAGAGGTATGGGATAGTAAGCTTTAGAGGAAACTGGGAGCTGAAGTGGAGAGGGAGAAATGAGGAAAGACAAAGGAAGGAAAGAAAACAATTAGCAGGAGAAGAGAGAGTTTAAAGTTTAGAATAAGTTATGAGCAAGCAAGGTGGGAAAGTGCTGCCACCTAGTGGTGAGTGTAGAGTATACAACTAGAGAGGCAAAAGGGAAAAAATAGAGTGGGGCAGGATGGCTAAGAGACTGGGGAATGAGGAAAGAAAAAGTAGAGGTGAGTATTCATTGCAATGTTCTTGCTGTTAATTGCAGTGCAACGCCGCTTACCGTGTTTGCACGATAGCCAATATTATTAATTGAATGTATCCAGTTTGTTTGTGGCTGTCTGGGTCCTGTCTGCAGCCTAGGTGGTCCATTCATCCAGTTTGTGCACTGCTGCACTTTGTGCAAAGCAGATGAGCACAAACACATTTGGCTAAGTGGTGCATCGTGCAATACTGGCCCAAAAAAAAAAAAAAAGAGAGAAATAATTGTTTTTCCTCATTTCAATCTATTGCAGTGCTCCAAACAAATTTTAGAAAACTCAAGAAAGGGAAAACAGTTCTGCTGTCATACAATCTGCTTTCGTGACCAGCTACCTTACACAGAAATGCTATCCACATCATACATCTCAACTGTCCAGATTTTTGTAGAATGTCCAGATTTTTGCCTCATATTTTTCGGCTGTTCCTTGTAAAATTTGTGGTTTTCTGGAAAATCAATGAAGATTGAAGTCAATAAATAATGATATACTTTTGAGTTTTGTACTTCATATCCTTCAGAAAATGCATGCTAACACAAATCTTATTCTAGCTACTTTCTAAGTTTATAAGAACAATATTTAATATCTGTCCCTATTCTTGGACCTTTGTCCCCCCATTATTTTAGTCTTTGCCCAGATTTATTACACTAAATGGTTGAGGTATGATCCACACTCATATTAGAGATTTTGAAGCCAGCAAAACTGGTGCAAGCCTCAATCTTGCTTACACTTGCTGCCTCATTAATATGCACAGCACAATGCCAAGCGATAATCAACATCGTGTACGTGAAAACCCTCCATGTAGGCTCTGCATGAAACCTACATGGAGTTTATTGAATCTTGGGGACTGTTTTACAATATTTTTGCAACTCTGTATTAACAAATTATGTTTCAATGAGCTGAAACTTCAATAAACTGTCATGATTCTATGTGACCTTTACTTTATTTTGCTCTATATGGTAAAACACTCTTTTCATTTACAAATAATATAATTGTGTAAAAGAGAGAGAAATAGAGAGATAGGACATTATGGTGAGTACACACACACACACACACACACACACACACACACACACACACACACACACACACACACACACACACACACACACACACAGATGTGCATGTATATACATGTGTATGTTTGTGTCTCTAAGATTTTGATAAAATATTGAAACATACATGCATTTATAGATTTCAGAAATACATGTGCATAGTTTTTTGTTTTGGCATTGCAACTATCGACTAACTTATTTTTCTGTTTTTATGGCATTACAGGCATTTTAGCCTTCCATGCCATTTTGTTTATTTTATTTTGCTTTTTTGTTTCTGTCATTTTGATAGTATGGAATGTTTTAGCTCTCAACCTCTAATATGCAGAGTCATCAGCACATTCAGAAATTACCAGTTAAAAACAAAGACATATTTTAAAATATTAGTTGTTGTTGTTGTTGTGTCTTTCGGCTTTTCCTGGTTAGGGGTCACCACAGCGGAACTCCGGTCCGCTAATGATTGGCAGTAGATTTTTACGTGCCGAGTTGCTGGCCCTGACGCACAACCTTCAATGAAGGTACGCCCATTCACTCATGTCTCCACACAGAAGATGCTCTAGCTGAGAATCGAACAAGACAACGTCTTACTGTGAGGCGACAACGCTACTGCAGCACCACCACCGCAGTTACATATTTTAAAATATTACAGCTCCAACTCCTGTCTTTCTGTCAGTGCCACTGTCTCCAACCCATAGAACATAGCTGATCTTAATAGGTTAAAGTAAAAAAATATTTTGAGCTCTCTCTGCTTACTGCTTGCTGCTTCTTGCTGTGGGATGGATCTGAAGTGTTCTTAAGACACTCAGCCTTGCTGGCTAGATTCTGCTAAAATTCAAAGTCTGGTTATATTTGCATTCACAGTCTGTTGCATACAGAAACTTGCAGAATATACACTGATGAGAGAATATACTTTGCAGCATCAACTTTAGAGAGCAGTAACAAATAACTTTTTATAATAAACCAAACGGAAACACGTTGCAGCTTAAAAGTACTGTTCCAACTTTACTTCTCATATAGTACAGATGATGTGAGAGATATAACATTTACCTTAGGACTTGTGTCCCTACCATACCTCTAACATAGCTGGATTTATACAGCTCTTTATATACAGTTTTAGTCCTGTAGAAACAATACTAAGCTTCCTTGTTTAACAATGTCTTGTAAGAGACCAGCTTTTCTGACAGTGTGAATATCCTGTAACAGTGTCCTGATGTCCATGTAGAAAAACATATTTTTGAGGAAACACATTGTTCTGTATTCTATTTGGATCTGTGTATATGAACATATGTTCTTGTACCAATGCTGATAAGCATATCCTGTTTTTTATGCAGAAAAACATATTTTTGAGAAAACACATTGTCAGAGATCAGCTTTTCTGACAGTGTGAACATCCTGTATTTTATTTGGATCTTTGTATAAAAAATATCTGTTCTTGTGCCATATCCTGTTTTTCCATGCAGAAAAACATATTTTTGAGAAAACACATTGTCACAGTGTCATAAACATATCCTGTTGTTTTAGGAAACATATTGTGTCCATTTTTTATATGCAGAATAACATGTCAGTGTTCTTTAAAAGCAGATTTTGCATTTTTGTTCTTGCATACATCCTGTTTGAGTCTGTAAGGGAAAAATGTCCATTCTTTAAATGCAGATTTTGTATTTTTGCTCTTGCATACATCCTGTTTAAGTCTGTAAGGGAAAAATGTCCATTCAGCAGATTCCTTTTCCAAGCCATGGTAATTTAGTATGACTGCTGATCACATATTACTAAACTCTGTTTCTGCATTTAAGCAAGCCTTTTCTTTCAGCATATTTACAACATAATTAATTTCAGACTAATATTAATAAAATCTAACAAAAGTACTAATATTTTAAAATATTAGTACTTTAACTTAATAAGATCAGCTATGTTCTATGGGTTGGAGACAGTGGCACTGACAGAAAGACAGGAGTCGGAGCTGGAGGTGGCAGAGTTAAAGATGTTAAGGTTTTTACTGGGTGTGACAAGGATGGATATGATTAGAAATTAGTATATTAGAGGGTGAGCTCAGGTTGGATGGTTTGGAGACAAAGCCAGAGAGGGGAGATTGCATTGGTTTGGACATGTACTGAGGAGGGATGCTAGGTATATTGTGAGAAGGATACCAAGGATGGAGCTGCCAGGTAAGAGGAAAAGAGGAAGGCCTAAGATAAGGTTTATGGATGCGGTGAGAGAGGACATGCAGGTAGTTGGTGTGACAGAGCAAGATGCTGAGAACAGGAAGAAAGGGAAACAGATGACCAACTGCGGCGACCCCTAACGGGAGCAGCCAAAAGAAAAAAAAAACATAATAAGTTGACAGAAGAAGATAATATGAATCAACATGCACTTTTTGAAGTAAAAGAAGTCTGTTATTCTAATTGTTGTCATTAGTTATTATGTATAATCCACCACCCTTTCTCTCCTATCCATATTATGCTTCACTTGCTTCTACAACTTCTTTTTTAAGTAAACCATTTGTAGCATTGAAGCCATCAAACTGCCCTGTCTAGAGATATACATTTTATAAATGAATGCAGATCACCAAATATACTTTATCAAACAAATAAACAGATATAATATACGAAATGAAACTGCATTACTGATGTTAAGCAATAAGCAAATCATGCACTACTTGTTGCATTTTTAACAACTTTCTTGGAGGTAAGACTAAACAAGATCCTGTTGAACATGGCAAATATGCTGAAGGAAAGAAGATGCTAAATAAAAAATTCTATTGCAGAAGATATAGAATAGAATGAAGTATCTGCCAGTGAGATAGAGCCAAAGTTAAGAAAGGCTCCAGAATAGAAAATTCTAGGTCCAAGTGCTGTATATAATGCCTGCCTAAAGGTATCACCATATTTCCACCATGATTTAGTCTTGAACAAAAACTTTCTGTATATACCTTTAAGTCTTTCAGTGACAAATGAATCAGTGAGAGGCTGCCCTGAGCAAAAATGTCTTCCATGCAGCCAGACTCCTGCTCTAGCAGTGGTTCACTGGGCATAAAACAATGTTTGCCCTAGTTATTTTGGCCAACTTTTTTTTTTTTTTTTTGCATTACATTTGTTTACCAGGTAATACACTGATCTCAGTGGACCAATTGCAGCCACAACCCAGAACAACAAATTACAATGTTGTATGATAAAGTTTTTAGGAAACACTTTGTGTGCTAAAGGTGAGAATGAGTTAGCAATGAGGGTTTATAGAGGAGGGAGGCCAGCAGAAGGTCAGAGCTTTGCTTGACAGAGAAAATGGTGTTCTAGTTGAAATGAGTTGGTGATGAAATGGCATATTTTATTGGAGACGAGTTGCAGGATGGTTGTATTTTTCTTTGATGCTATGGTAAAGATGTGCAAAATGTACTCTAGCTATAGAAACAGAGATCCTTTGCCTATGGCTGCCCTTGCTGGAGCTGTCATTTAGGTGGAAAGTCTTCTGGTTGAGAAAAGCAAATTCATTTCCTTGTGTGTTTTTTCAATGTGATTCTGCAGGTTATGAGTTGTCAAGCCAGATTTCCAAGTACTTGAATGAGCTAGTTGGTTCTGGGGTAGGGGGTTGATTATATCTGTGATGTAAATCATCTTAAGAGCTTTGGCGAGCCTTTGATGTGTGCCAAATAGCACTGCTTTTATTTGAGAAGAGTTTAATAATTTACTAAGAGAGTATGCTGTAAAAAACATTAATTGAGGAAATATAGGTCATTCTGGAGTTGAGTTTGTATCCTACGGTGTGACTGCTAGGATCTGAAGATGACTGTCATCTGCATATAATATGATTGGAATGTGTAGAAGGTCATAACAGAGTTCATTAATGAATATGGAGAAAGTAAGATGAGTGAGACTGGATCCTTGAAGTCCATTAAGGAGTGGTGCTCCTAATAGAATAATAGTAGATAGGTAGGTTCCTACTTTCACTTTAAAGAATCTGTTACAAGGGAAGTTTTTAAAACAGTGAAGGGAATCTTGACTAATACCAATTTCTATTAGTTTATCTAGTAACAATGAGTTGTTGATTTGGCTGAATGCTTTTGCAAACTCTATGAAGACTGCCTGGTAAGATTTCCTTTGTTCATGATGCTCAGGATGTCATCAGTTAGGATCCAGTGAGCTGTCATGGTGCTGTGACCAACCAAGAACCTATGTTGCTTTTTGGAGAAAAGGTGAGAGTGATGGATATATATATAGTCTGTCAAGAGAGTGTGATCTATTTTTTTCTAAGCTCTTTCTAAGTGTGGGGAGCACAGAAATAGGTTAAAATTGTCTGTGTGGGTGTGTGTGTGGGGGGGGGGGGCTGGTTTATGTTGCTTACAGGTAAGTGTTAGTAGGGCTTCTTTCCAGATATTGAGCATAATGTTTGTTAGACAGAGGTTATAAGCATGAGCAGGGAGAGTGCTTAAGTAGTCTTCACAAAATGGATAAACCTAGTGAAGAGTCAGTGGGAATTTGGTCTGGCAGAGTTTCTATATCTTTGTGTGTGATGTGCTTAAAGTACAAGGAGGGGAGGAGAAGGGGATAGAAGGTGGTGAGACGGGCGGCAGGTGGGAGGGAGTGCAGTCTTTTTGGAAGATTACAGAATTCATGCAGTAGATCTGCAGTTGGGAGATTGGTGTTTTTGTAGTTTAGGATTTTACGAGGATTGTTATCTTGAGTCTTGTGTTCTAGAGTAGGTTTATTTCATGCCAGAAATGTCTAGGTTTGCACAGGATGAAATGCTACCTAGACTTGTTACAAGCGTTTTTATGTCTGTGGCTATCTTGTCTGGCAAGATTTCAGAGTTGCTTCTGCAAGCTGTCTTGTTGTTTTGAGGCATTTGGTCATCCATGAGAATTATAAGTGAAGTTATGTGGGATATGCATCAATTCTTCATTTATCCAATTAGTGAAATTTAGTGTGGTTCCTCAAGAGAAACATGATTTATGTAACAGGCCATTTCTGAACTGGAGACCTGCTTGATCATGTTTTGAATACCCCAGATGGGGAAACACATGCAGCTTGTGAATGACATGGTAGTGCCTATAGCAGCCAGGGGCTTTGTTATATCTAAAAGCTCTAAAGATGCCTTGGAAGACAGTATTCACACAAAGGCATTGTCCTATTGTTAATACCAAGTGCAGTTTGAAGTATCTGTGTTATGAAATATATATAGTTCTGGTGTTTATGCTTTTGACTACTGATCTGGAGGAAGAACTGTTTCTCAAATTCTATCAACAGTTGTAGCTTTTACTGCTTGCAAAACTTTGATTGCTTTAAATAAGTAATATTTGTTTGTATGCATTACTAATGGTGAAGAATTATTTTGCATTACATGAAAGTTTCTTACATTGATGTATGCAGCCAATCAACCTTGTGCATTTCATTCAGTATTAGTAGTGTAAGTTAATCTATCAGTTTGATTCTCTTATATTGCAAGCCTGGTTTATGGCATTGCGTGTTCTAACATTGCATACAGTGGTATAAGGGAGTTTGCTTCCCCTCACTGTCACATGATCTCAAAGTTAGTATATTTTACAGTAAAGCAGGGGTGTGGGGGTACAAGGAGGGGCTTGTTTCATGCCACCCCCCCAAAAACCCACAAACCAAAAAAACACTATGTGTAGTGTGGGTAGCATGCTATTTGGTTAAATGGATTCACTATACTGAATAGTTGATGTAGGAGAAACCAATTATTTAGTATAGACTGTTCTGAATTACTGGATGTGCATAAATACGGTTATACAAGGGCTGTGAGTGATGATGTACTTAGGTCATACAATATTGGGACAGTTGCTGTAATAGTAATGGGTGGGATGTCCACTGTATTGTCATGGAATGACAGAAAGTGTACCAACATCTATGGTTCAGCCTTTTGAATGTAATTATGCAGGGCAGTTGATTGTAAGGCCAGGGGAATCTCTTTCCCCATTACTTTTCAATTTCCTTATGATTGTTGTTTTGAATGCTAGAATTTGGTATAGAAAGTTACATAGTTAGGGGGAAGTTGCAGCAATATGTGGATACATTATTTACACTCAGTTTCAAGACCATATTCCTGGAATGCCATAAAACTAAGAAATTTAAAGGAATATGGGTATTTACCTACATTATGAGACTTGCTTCATGTATAGTTTGTTTGCAGGAACCCAATTTTCCAAGCAGAAGCACAATACGTTATTGAAATTTGAATTTGAAGCAATTTCCTACTCTTCCTCGGAGAGAACAAAGCAGTAAAAGCTTGTTTTACTATTAGCCAGGAAACTTGGGTTCACATTCAAGGTGCAGTTGTTGGACTTCTATGATAGACTTGCAGCTATCATAGAATCTGTTATGGATTTATTGTTGACATTTGTTGTATAGTATATTATCCTCCCCCAAGAATAAAGTTTTGCAAAGTTGTGAGGTTTACAGATTGAATTTTAGGAATATACAGTAGTTCCAAGGTCTGAGGTCACTAGAGGCCCTAGGATAGGAAGGTTTTTACTATTTGCTCTTCTATAATGGATGTGGATCATTATGTATGTCTCACTTGGAACTGGTATGCCTTTTATTCTGTGGTATACTCTGTCCATCAACTTTTGCAACTAGGCTTGGGCCTTGGTCTGTTTCCAGTTTGGAATTGAGGACTTGGCAGATGAGGAATACATTTTCATGTTTCAGCAGGCTGCCTGAAGTTATTTTATTGATCTAGTGAAGTCGCCATAAGTTTTACAGCTTTGGGGTTGTATTTGGAAGCTGTTACCAGATTACTATTTGGAATGGATGTTTTAACTAAGACTTGGTAGAATTGTTGCATAACTTGTACATTTGCATATTTGATTTTAATGATTTAAACTGCATTTATCCTGTACAATTTTATTACATTTTTGGACTAATACTAAGAGTGTATTTTGTATGTTTCAGTTTCTTAGTGCAAAAATTTAGAGCAAAGCCAAAATAATGGGAGGCGAAGGCCAAATATTAGGGGCAACATTTAAATACTGCTCTTACAAACTTAGAAGGTTGGTAGTAAAACTGTTATGCATTATCATGCATTTTCTGAAGGATATGGGATCTTAAACTTGAAAGTATGACATTATTTAGTGATATCAATATTCAATGATTTGCCAGAAAACCACACATTTTCAGAGGAACAGTTCAACATTATGAGGTAAAAATCTGGACATTCAGTGAAATTCTAGACAGTTGCATTTATATTAAATAATTACACATTATCTGCATTATTTGTTCTTTGTTTGTTATTTCATTTAGCTTTACTTCTTTTATACATAAGTGTTTATATGATAAACACTACATTAAAATTGAAGTCACTCTAATGATACTCCAGAATAGATAGGATAATGGTTTCAAGGAAATATGTTTAGTTGAGAAATATGCTTCCTTGCTCCTATGTATAGTCTCCAATGTTGAGATTTCTCCAGAGAGTTAACATTTCATTTTGAAACTGTTGAGTTTTTAGGAATGGTTCAGCCCTCATATAAACCAATGGTTTTCAATCTGCCCTTTGGCCAAAGCTAGCCTTCCTTGATGATAATTTGGGAGATGCTAGTTCTGCCTAGGAAGTAGGGAGATCTTTTCTGACAGATTTTCAATATTATCAATGAGCTTGTCAACTAAGGTTATTTATTATGGAATACCTAGGAGGTGGTCACTCAGTGGAAGGAGCAGAGGTCTGTCAACTGGGGGACCGAGGAACCTTTCTGTCAAATAGGGGACCAAGGAACCTTCTTGCATCTCTTCTGGTGCAAAGTAGATACATAAAACTTTGAGCTTTCTGGATGTGGGGCCTTTGGAGGAACTTGGTGATCTACTGGCTGACAAATTCAGCTCAAATTTCACCTCTTCATCACCCCCAGTTCTCCCCCAAAATTCACTCCAGCACTCCACTGCTAATTATCACCAAAGACAGGTTGCCACTGTGCTCTCTAATGTTAAAACATGGCTTCAGTGGGGCCTGACAATATACAAGGTTGCCTCTTAAACAGCTTGAATCAGGACTTATCAGGCCCATTAGGACCTCTATTTAACCATAGCCTCCGGTCTGGCTTTGTCTCAGTAGAGTGGAGGACAGCAGCAGTCATCACTCTGCATAAAGGGGGACCATCTACTGACCCATGAAATTACAGACCCATACGTTTGACTAGTTTTATATGTAAAGTCATAGAAAGAATAATCATGGACCAGATAACTAATAACATAAGAGACCTCCAAACACTGGACTCAACCCAATTTGGCTTTGTCAAGTGCAGGTCATGCCTACTGAATCCAGTGAATTTCTTTGAAACTGTCACTAAGGCCATAGATGACGGTAAAACAGTACATACCACCTATCTTGACCTGGCCAAGGCATTTGACACAATTCCACACTGAGGTATTATAAATAAACTCACAGAACTGGACATAAATACCTATGTCACCAGATGGATAGCCAATTGGCTTGTGAACAGGAGACATGTGGTTAAAGTGGGTGAATCCAGATCCAGCAAGAGGCCAGTTACTAGTGGTATGCCACAGAGCTCAGTACTGGGACCACTCCTGTTCAGAATATACTTGTCTGAAGTCAAAGCAAATGTGGAAGGCGTCTGGATGACAAAGTCTGGTGATGACTGCAAGCTGGGGGAAATCATTGAATCATTCAATGATGTAGGTATCCTTCAGGAGGGTCTAGATCAGACAAATTATTGGTGCCAGAACATGGGATAAAACTAAATAAAAAAAATGCATTATCATACCCTTTGTGAAGTCAAATGCCCCTGCAAATTACAGCATTGGTATTATGCCCTTAGAGTGGACTCAGAGATGAGAGATCTAGATACACAGATAGGTAGTAGCCTGAACTTTGACTGCTATGTTTATAAAGTGGTGAATGTGGCACAACTTATAAGTAAAGGTAGGGCATCCAGATCCAAGGAAGTTATTGTCCCTCTGTATTCAGCCCTTATTAGTCCAATAACCAAGTACAGTGCTCCATTTGGCGTATACTTGACTAGAAAAAACGACAAGCGGCACTGAAATTGATGAAGAAACAAAAAATGACAAACCAGCTCGTTGACTCGGAGTAACAATTTAATCCACAGATAAGCACCAAGTAAAAACCAAGGGCGACACAAAAGTTAAAGCGCTTTTCGTTTGTCTAATTGCAAACTTCCTCAGAACATCCTGTTTCAGATGTTCTGAGGAAGTTTGCAATTAGACAAACGAAAAGCACTTTAACTTTTGTGTCGCCCTTGGTTTTTACTTGGTGCTTATCTGTGGATTAAATTGTTACTCCGAGTCAACGAGCTGGTTTGTCATTTTTTGTATACTTGACTAGGTACTTACAGCAGTTGGAGCAACCTCAGGGGTTCCTCACAAAGAAAACACAGGGTGTAAACAACATGAACTATGCAGATAAACTAAAAGTCCTAGCCCTTTACTCTGTCTCCTACTGATTATTAAGGGGTGACCTATGCCTGACCTATAAAGTTCTTTCAAATCCAGTCCTGATGGAGCAGCTGCAAGTCAAACAGCATAAGGGTCACCTGATCTAGGGATCTAAACTTAGTCAGCGACTCAAACAAAGCTTGCTGGAGAGACAGATATATGTCTCTGAGATTGCCTTTTCTTTGGAACAGGCTTCCTATTCACATTAAACAGAGCCCTTACCTGGCACTCTTCAAATGCAGTTTGGATCAATGAATTGAGAATCATAAATTCTCACCTGGGGTAGTGCATATGTTCCTTATGGACAGGGGCAATCTGTAAGATACTTAATGCACAGGCACAAATCCATGCCATCCTCTTGCCCCTAGGGACCATATATTGGATACAATTGGGTTATATTCACTAGGCTTGTAAGGCCTCTAAAGCCGTTAGCCTAGTAATCTCCTATTAACATTTAAAGAGTGTAGGTTGATTAAGACACTCAACTCAGCATATCTGGGTCAATGGCTGCAAAGTCACAGACAGGTAAAATATTGGGAGTAGCTATATAGGGAAGCTGGTCTTCTCATATGAAATCAATGTCAGCAAGCAGTCAGTCCCCATCAAGGAAAATATATGGCATACCAAGGCCTGGTCAAGATAAAACCATACCTCTCAACCTCTTAATGAAAGGAATGTGGACAAAGCCCGAAATAATGGGGGTACAAAGGCCCATAATTAGTGACATACTTTAACTATTGCTCTAATAACATTAGACATCTCCTAGAATGAAGTATGAATCGCAAATGCCTGCCATTATTTAGTGACTTCAGTACTTACTGAGTTACCAGAAAACCACAAATTCTATTGGGGGGGCAGGCCAAAAATATGAGGTAAAAATCAGGATTTTCCATGAAATTTTGGATAATCAAGGGGTATGGATAAAAGGGATTAAGATTAGTTTACCACAAAATAAGACGGAATTGCAAGGGGCAGGTTTTTTGCAGGAAGTTCAATACTTAGAACAGAGTTTCAGGAAATAAATAAGTTGATTACACAAGCAGTTAACTGTAACTAAAAATGAGATAGAAACCTGTCTGATGGATAGTATCTCAAGACTGTTAGGCACTCGGATAACTTTCACAATATTACGAGCTGCATAATTAGCTGCCATATATATTATTCTGTTCTATGAATTTCATATATTTCAGTGGAAACAATTTTAGAGGTACTTTTATACTGCCAGTAGACTGGATGCAAATATGCTTATGTCTCCCCTTAACTGCTGGAGTTGTGGTGTGGAATCTGATAGAATTTGGGTTCACATCTTTTGAGTGTGCTATAAGTTATTTATTTTTAAAGACTTCTCTTCTTAAGACTTTTCACCTTCCACAGCAACTTTTACTTCATTCCTGCTTTTATCAAAGGCCCTTTCATTTAGAAGAAAGCAGATGTGTGAGCTTTCTCTTTTTTGTTTAATGTTGTTGTTACTCAAGAAGTGATGAACTAGGTGTTGGAAGATGCCTAACCCACATAAAATCACAAATCTGCATAAGCTTTTGAGAAATTAAGTGAATATGTGCCCGTTACATTTTCTGATAAAAATAAGCACAGATATGTTAGCAAGTGGTCTAGTGGCTACAGTTGTAGTGTGATGTTATTCTTGTATTGCATTTGCACCATATGTTTCCATTGGCTTTATCTATTAAATTCATCCAGTTACTGAACTTGTGCAATATATGCAGCTTATCAGGTGATTCTTCATTATCTCACTATTTAAGTTTAAGAATTTTCTCCTTAATGTTACATTAATGGTAACTTTTTTGTGCTATTTAGAAATTAATAATGTTGGAGAGCTTTGTAAAAAAATGAAGCAAATGGCCAGGTAGATAAATATATTTATGAATCGTGCTAGGACCGTAGGAGAAGGTAAGAAGAGGTACCACCCTTAATGGCTGAAGACGTGGAACTGTCATTAGCAGTATACAATTGAAACGGATTATGAATCCCTTTTTGCTTGAAGTAAAGGAATGGTTATAAACGATATTACATGTACTCTTATTTCTGACTACTATAGACATGGTGCTCTACGCAGAATACAGTCTGCTTTGATTTTTGTCCTGGCCTATTCTTTCTCTAAGCTACATCCATATGTATACTGCTCCATCTTCAGTGCAGATTCTATCAGCATAGATACCACACAGATCAACCAGACAGCTGGGTACTACCTCCTCTACAACCTAGTCAACTGTTATTCCATTTGAAGTAAATGATCATTCACTGACTTTATGCAGTTAGTTATGTATGTGCCTTAGCACTTGGCAGTAGCAGATTTTCAGAGTAAATAACACTGTCACCATCTTGTTTTCATCTCCTAAGGAAAGGGTAAGACTTTCTGGTAGCTGATTCTGACTTGAGGAATTCTAGGAAGTATTCAGGTTTGGATGCCTGACCTTATAGGAAATGTATTTATTTTTTTTTATTTAACATTTGTTGACTAGGAAAGTCCGACTAGGTTCCACAGATCCTGTTTTCAGCAGAGGCCCGGGGAGAAATGCTCCAGAAGCATGTCTTTAGAATGTGGGAGGAAACCGGAGTACCTGGAGGAAACCCACGCGAACGCAGGGAGAACATGCAAACTCCACACAGAAGGCACCCCAGTCGAGAATCGAACTGGAGAACCTCTTGCTGTGAGGCAACAGCATTAACCGCTGCACCACTGCGCCGCCCAAATTATATCTTGTTCTGAAGTTTTTCTTTGTTATAGATGTACACGTTGCACAACAACCACTAGAAAACCAATAATATATCACATACCTCTACCTTTGCCATATTAACATGCAGCCACAAATTATTACTCTTAATAAAGAGCAGTTGAATTAGAAAGTGCAATAAATGCAAAATATACAAGGTTTTAGGGAGACTGTTAAATAGAAAAAATAGATGATCTCTCAGTTTCTAGCTCAGAATATGCTATCCCATTCTTAGAGGACACTGATTCATACATGGGTTCTGCTCACTTGCACAGGCTAATATTTGGGAGTTCGCTGTGTGGGACAGCTCACAGCTAAGAAGGCATGCATTACACACTGCCTTAACATCCCTGTACCTTTCACATGCCTGCTAATTAACTGTGCACTACTTGTGCAGTTTGTCTTTTCAGTCCCATGCACTGTCTGTTATCTGAATTATACTAAGAAACATATATGTAGAAGGCATTTTATATGTGAAAATGCAGTACATACTGTTTGGGAAAGGCAAGTTGCTTTTCAGGTAGCTTTATGGTTATTCAATAAGATGGTACTATCCAAGTCAAAATTTTATCAGCATTGTATTTGGTTGTTGTTAGATGTTAATGTTTTGGAGGAAACCAAGAAAAAGAGTGAAGGACTTAAGTGTGTAGCTAATGGTACTCTCAGATACATGGGGATGATATAGCACTCTTCTTTGAGTTAATGGTCCCAGAGCCTGCATTAGGTTCAAAAAACATTTCTTGTAGGAAGTAACTAAATCTTATGACAAATGAGTAAAGTGTTAGGCTGTCTGATTTTAGAAAAGAAGAAAGAGGTAACCCCTGTAGCTGAAGTTTGGCTGCTAAGAAACTCAAGTTATGTTCCTGTAGTACTGTTATTCACTTTCTTTTCTTAGCTCATAAGAGCAAACATTCTTCTTAAGTCTACCCTTTATGTATGTAGGAAAAGGAAGAAACAGTGCTAAGAAAAAATGCATACAGAGACGTGACCTAAGCTAGCTCAATTTAAGTCATTGGCAGTTTGCATTGTTGCAGAAGGGCATTAATATGTCACTTCTCCATTTTAGAGAAATAGAAGTTTTTGTACTTGTACTTTATTGTTTTCCTTTTCTTATATCTAACAATATAGACTTACAAAGGTAGTCCTTACACTTTTAGCACCATTAGTATTTCGCTGTAACTTTGAAAGAAAGACTTATTGCATAACATTTCTTAAAACAAGCAGTTGCAATGCAAGTAGTGTATGCTTAATGTTATCTTCCCTGTTCATTTCCTCATCTCTCCTCACTTATCCACATGCCTATGTTCTCCTTCAAATATTTTGGGAAAAATGATGCTTTCTATAACTCTAAATATTTTTTCTTTATTAACTACTAAACACATATGCTATTACATGCTTTCTGCAATACAAGTGTAGCCCATTTTTTTTCCTAAAGCTGGTCAAGAGTATTTAAATGTTATAGCTTTAAGCATTGTACAAACAAAGCTCAAACAAAGGAATACAATACAGCTAGCCAATTAATAATAAACAGCATAGAGCTACTATGGTAATAGTGCGAGCTGCCTTAAAAAATAAAATATAAATCATTAAACTCTAAATGTAAAATAATGAAATTGTCCCAAAGTTTATAAGTAATATCTGGTAATATTACAAATAAACCACTTAGAACCACATTTTTAAAAGGTACTAAACCAGGATACAATAATAAAGGTTGGAATTGGCATTAGAAAATAAGACAGCATTAAATATGTTAATCTTCCAGTGCTTAAAAAAATGTCACATTACGTTTGATTCCTTAGATACAAGGTGCCAAAACTTTACTTACTTTGTATTTCATAATAAATAACGGATCCCAACACATTAAACATCATTCAAGTCAAAGATGAAAATAAAGCCAGCAAGCAGAAATAGCAGTAATACAACATCATCTGTTCAAATGTTCCGTACAAAAGACTACAACACAACATAGTGCAAAAAGCTCTAACATAATAAATCCTTCAATGTCAGCCACAACAATAACACAGTTTAGATAATAGTTCCAAGATATTATAGGAAGATATCCAGATGCAAACAAAAATATTCTAGAGATGTGAGCTATTCTGCTGCACAAATCTAATCATTGCCAAATAGCATCCTGCAAGCTTTGCAAACAAGTGCCAGACACTGATCCATTCTTGAAGCATAAAAATCTGAATAAACCATGTTAACCATATTAATAAACTTCTAAATCCAGATTCTAATTCTAATAGCTGCAGCGATAACCAAAACAATGAAAAGAGGATCATATCTCCTGGCAGCCAACTGCTGCCACGTTAGACAGATGCATGCATAGGACATAGCCTTAGTTGTTAATTTTTTACAGATTGCTTACTTTTCTTCATGAAAGTAACAGTCTTATCAGCATCCTTTTTGGCACTGTTAGGCCCTGTGTCTTTTTACTGTCATTAATCAAGACTAGCTCTATTGGAGCTTGGGATAATCTTCCATAATATCATCCTATATTGTGTCTGAATTCTTATCCACTGGGATTTATCTGCAAGACATTTTCCATGTTATATGTATAATATGTTATCTTCTACCCCTTCCTTGCTGCATCTGTCTCCTTCCATCAGTCTCATTCTCCTTTACCACCTTAGTATGTTATACCATTAAAATAAATGTTCTCTTGAAAACCCGTTCCTCTTATTTATTCGTTCCCATCCTTTTCCCTGTCTTCTTTCCACTTGCACAGCTTGCCTTTTCAGCATCCCATATTTTCATTTTGTAGCTGGTTTCTTTTCCATGGTATCATTAATCTACATATTTCTCTCACCATGTCCTTTTTGTTTCATTTTCCAGTACTATGTCATGTCCACTCACCTTAGTATATGCCTGGCCCTTAAGTTGTATAACCATTATTGTTTGGCTACTCATTCCCATTTGAATTTGGGGAAACTGGGTCAATCAGAGGATACTGGTGGCTGCTTGCACTCTGTAAGGGAAAACAGGAGATACTAAATAAAAATAAACATATTCACAGAACAATTGAAAATTATAGGCAATATACAAGAAGGACAGAATAAGTATGTTGACAAAGTGTACCTATGAAGGTCTGCAGTATTCTACCTGAAGAACCCACACCTGCCTCAGTTCCAGCCAATCAGCAAACCACTGTGGAGTAACCTTTGCTAGATTTGAGTGATTTTATTTATCCACTGTATTTTGTTCATATGAGGATATTCTCATAGTGCCATTGTCAATGAAAGATTTTCAAAAATTAGATTATAAATTTGTGAACTGCTTTCAAACCTAACTCTGCCCAAATGAATTCTATACTGGGAACTGTGGCGACTTGGCTGTTATATAAAAAATAATTACTCTGTGCATTCTGCACTTTTGATTAACATGGTTGATCGGATTCACTGCACGCTCTCTTGCCTGGTGTGTACTGCAAATTTGAATAATTTGCACCTCAAGTCAATTCTAAGACTCCTGAGGGAATAGGGCTTCTCAACTTTCCATGCTATGTCTTTTCTAAATGAAACATGATCTTTAATTGACCATATCTGATTTCTGTTGATAATGATACCAGCATGAAGCACATTGTTTCTGCTGGTAAGATAGATACCAACATGAAGCACATTGTTTCTGCTGGTAAGATAACTATTAATCACAGTACATTTTGTATTAACAGACAGAATCTCAGGTTTAAATTATTATTATTCTTGACTCACACTAATCTTTCTTGCCTTGTAAATACTAAAATCCTTAAACTCAGCCTTCTCAGCCTGGCAAGACACACCTTTTCCTGCTTCTCTGTATTCTCCTGTTATATGACCAACACTCGCTGTTTCACGTCTTATAAGAATCAATATTTTCTTGTCTTAGAAGCAACAGTCATACAGACATTCTAATTCTTGATATCAAATGTCTGCTTGGCTTGCACTTTATCGACCTTAGGTACTTCCCATGAGTGAAATATGATTTAAGCCACATATGTTAGATGTGAAACGCATCTCTGAATTAGCCAATTTCCAGTCATGGCAGAATGCACAAAGGTTTTAGTGTTACACTGGACTCATGTACTCTGACATGGTAACTGGATAAAATGTTCACATATTACACTATAGGCTGCCCTTAAGAGTTATAGAAAGCATCATGAATATTTCAGTAGTGTAAATAGCAAGTGCTTTTAGAGTGAGTATTATGTGCAATAAATGTGAATACTGGACATGACAGCTATGCTGTTTTGCTTGTTTATCTTAAGTGTGAAATATGTATTGTCAGTGAAAACAGGATGTGACATTATGCTCTTTTATTCTAATGGAGGGCGGCATAGGAAACCGAGATGTGGGATAGTTTTATAGAACAATGCTTATTGAGAAGGCTCACATTAGCCTACCAGGACCATAGATTACTGCATCTAACTAGACTGGCCTATTTCATACACGCTAAATGAGATGAGTCACAGCCTGCCAGGACCCAGGATTGCTACATTCAACTAACTTAGCCTGAGGCTAGTACCTGTCCCTCTGCAAAATGAATATAAAGGTGAGAAATTAACTCTGTAACTTCATTAACTACTGTTACTTTTTTAAAGCAGTGTTGCTGGCAATTGCTCTCATCTATTTGCCTAAAGAAGTCCACTGAGCCTTATTTCTCAAAACCCAAAGAGGGTCAAACAGGGAGAAACTAGTGGTATTCTTAACTAACTTTCCAGCATTTTTCATTTGTCCTGAACTAAACTACAGTCCAGGTTGAATAGTCAGGCTTGGCACAAAAATCCAAAGTGACTCAATCAATTTTAAGGGTTATGAGGAGAATCATATGGGATAATCATTGATAATAATCATTCTAGAAACCATTAGAAGTATCAGAGTCCATTGAAGAACCTACAGAAAAATTAAGAGTTTTGTTTGGAAAATGGAAGAATCAGTCAGAGACTTACTACAAAGTCAACATGAGAAAATCTCAGTTGGACACTGAATACAGACTATAAGAATGATATCAGTAAAATATCTAAGGGGAAGACCATATTTATATTTTAGAAAGGATAGATTCTTCCAGCAGATGAACTGTATTTATGTAGGTATGTGCAGTAGCCAGTGTACATGAACTACAAGAAGATGCTTCCAGTGCTCCAGGTTCTAGTCTATTTGGTGTAACTGCAGTACTTGGTATAGTATGAGATTTTAATCTTCTTTTTTCCTTTCCTTTCTTTCTTTTCTTTTGCTGATTAGCTACTAAAAAGTATTTTCTGCTGTCTTCACGTGCTGTTTTTGGCATTTCTCTGACTAGCTTTGAGAATAATGTTAATGAAATCTCTTTTAGGGAGCACAAACCCATTATTGATGAATATGTTTTTGAGCAGAGGTCCTGGGTCACATCTGGTGAATGAAGGTGTTTAGTCCTGAGATATTCCTTCTGGCCTTACCCAGCACTGTCTGAATTATAGTTTGCTGCATTCCACACTTGATGAATCAGGCCAGTTCTTTAACAGTACACTTAAGGAAATCACACAGTTAATAATTGGTGAATGTTACATAAACTCTAGTAATAATCATCCTGGTAGTGGGTCTCCATATACCATATATTTTGACAATTACCAGCCAGTAATATTACTTTCTTATATGGCCATAATTCTCAAAAAATAAAAAACAAAACACATACATATATATATATATATATTCAGGAAGAATGGTTGGCTTGCTTCAGAAATGTTTGTTTTTGCATGATACCCAGCATAGTTTTAGATCAGTCATGTTAAGTCAACCTTATTCATTTTATTGGTGTACTTTAAAATGTTGGCAATGGATAGAAGGACAATCTCAAAACTATCTAATATTAGTCATAATCTTCTTGTCAAAAGATTGGATCACGTTTCACAAGAGGCATATTCAGTGGTTTACTAACTATCTTGAGTCATCAGAAAGCTGTTCTTTTAGGGAAAAATATTATCTTTCATTAGGTAAAACCCTCTTTAATTGAATTGGCATATATTAATTGTTTACTTTTCCTTTAATCACCTTTATTAAATTATCACTTAAGACATAGGCAGACATATATTAACAGAAAAGAAAACAAAGCATTTTTACATTTTTCTATTTGAATATGAGATATATCACATATGTTTTCGGTGCTACTGTCATCAGTCCAACATTACAATAAATTTCTGAATTGCTGAAGTCCTGCTCTCCCTTAAACTTCACTCCTCCTCCTCCTATGCTTGTATTGCTATGCATGTATTCTGGCCACAATTTCCATTTATTTCTATGTAATTTACTCCTTCCCTTTTCTAAAGATCTCTATACCATTTCTTTTATCTGTCGTATAATATTCAATACATCAAATACATTTGGTGTAGACTTTGAGTTCCATTTTCTAATAATTGTTGTTTTGGCAGCCAACAGAAATAAACTTAATAAGGCCTTACTATGTCTAGACAATTCAGATCCTGCATCTTAGCTCAAAAGAATAATTTCCTTACTTACAGCCATTTGCCACCCAAAATTTCTAATAGAGTACTCTATAGGGAATTTTTAAAATCTGCCAATTTATTACACT
This sequence comes from Protopterus annectens, assembly GCF_019279795.1. Classification (NCBI taxonomy): domain Eukaryota; kingdom Metazoa; phylum Chordata; order Ceratodontiformes; family Protopteridae; genus Protopterus; species Protopterus annectens. The sequence goes on along the minus strand of NC_056737.1, from coordinate 1,887,594,916 downwards.
CCCAAAATGTATGCTCCCAATTACCTCTTTCTTCTCCATCACATCTCCAACATTTGCTATCTACATGAGGAAAGATTCTTTGAACTCTGCTTGAGGTATAAAAATACCTATGCAAACACTTCCAAGCAAAGATCTTAGACCTTCTGGACTTGGTTGCATACTTGGGAGCCATATATGTCTTCCCATTCTTTTCTTGTAAATTGCTTTTCCAGTCTCTTTTCCCAACTTTTTCTAACCTCTTATAATTGATTCTTATGGTTATCATGCAATATTTTACTTGCCATACTAATTATCCCTTTTTAACAACTTCTTTTGTTTTACACTCAACTAAAAACTCTTTTCACTTAAAATTCCCCTATCCATTTCTCTTTGATCGTACTCTGAGATAAAGCCCTAGTAGTGAAGGGAGTCTCTAGCATACAAACCAAGTGCCTTCTTGGTCTCATCCCACTCTATTACCTTTCCTGCGTGACTTATTTGCTCCCAATATCTTGGCTCCTTTGCCAGGTTTCTCCAGTAAATTGTAGTCCCCTCTTGCCTATTTTCTCTACCCCTACTTGCAGTCGTCCCTGTTGGCAAAATCTCCTTTCTCCATTCTCATGTTTGCTTAGTTCTTAGAATACTTTCTGCTACTTTATGAATATAATATTCTGTATGGTTGTTATTATTCTCTTTAAGGATCTGCATACAAAATCTCACTCTCTCTCTATTTCTTGAACCCCCCCCGCTTCATCATCATCCCTTGCCACTTTGAATTATAACCTTCTGCTTGTGTTATGTATGCCTTACCTATGTAGCTCTACAATATCCATTCAAATCAGGTAAACCTGAACCACCTTGTTCTACTGGAAGGATAAACGTATCCCAGTTAACTCTTGCCTTCTTTCTTTCCCAGATAAATTTCTTCAGACCTTTATTAACTTTTGTCCACAGCTTCTCCTCAGGTCGATAAAGTATGCCTGACCCATATACAAGACTAAAGGACTAAAACATTTTCACTGCTTGTATCTTACTGTTCATATCCATAAACAAGACTTTCCAGATTCTCAATTTTTGTATTATCTTTTGTCTAGTCTCATCCCACATATTTATAGCTACCATAACAGAAGTCTTTTTAACCCATACTCCTAAACACTTCATGATATTATGTTCCCATAAATATGTGTGCTGCTGAACCAGTTAGTGTGTGGGTACATAATTTACGGCTATAGCCTTTGTTTTATCTTCATTAATTTTATATCCCTAAAAGACTTGAAACTGAATCAAAATGTTACACAACACAGATATGTCCCTTTGTGGATTTATCATGTACAAAATAATATCACTGAAAATAAAGCCAACTTTTCTTGATTACCATACAAATGATATTCTTGTATTTCTGAGCCCCTCATTTTCTTTGCCAATGGCTCTAAATATAAAGGAAATAACAAAGGGAAAGATGACACCCCTGCCTGGTTCCTCTGGCATACCTTAAGTGTTAGTGGTAATAGGAAATACAAGGCAATTGAGTCACAGGGCCATTTACACCTTATAAATATATACCCCAGGGATTACCTCAGTGTCACTGCTCAACAGAGGCACAGCAAAATAATGGGTATAGTTCCCCTAAAGGGGGTGTGGCAAAACTAAAAACTATGCTAGGCTTGCTTGTAAATGCCCTCGGGCAGATAGCCTAGTATGAACCTATGAACCTATGAACCTATATCCAACCTCCTCCTATATTCTCCTTCTCAAGAAGGGAAAAGCATGTCAAACTTGTAGAAAATGTATGTGTACCCATCCAATCACTCATGTTTAGTTTGAGGGATACTAGGGTGTTACTTTGCTTAACTTGCAGGAAAGGCTGCTCCAGAGGTACAAAACACATTGGGTAATAAAGCTGTTACTTTATTGCAATTTATTTGTATGCTGATGGAGATTTAAGTCCCTATTTCTGGTCTAAGTTGAGCTAGTTGACTTGTGGAGATGTAGGAGCTTAAGGGGGGTTAGGGTCCCTAATGGCATGGATATAGGATATTAAGGGGGATAGGACCCCTAATGGCATGGATGTCAGAGATTTAAGAGGATAGGGTCCTAATGGCATGGATGTAGGAGATTAAGGGGTGTAGGGTCCCTAAAGGCATGGATGTAGGAGATTAAGGGGGATAGGGTCCCTAATGGCATGGATGTTACAGATTAAGGGGGATAGGATTCCTAATGGTATGGATGTAAGAGATTAAGGGGATAGGGTCTGTAATGGCATGAAATTCAAGGCATAGACTACTGTGCAATAGCCTCTAAGAAACCAAATAAAGGGAGAGCAATACAAGCCTTTCCCAGTAGCTCAGGGACCTTATGCCAACAATATTCTTGGTTAGGAACTTCTAGGTCCATTCAAGTTGCTTAATATGTCTAGAAAGATACATTCCAAAAGAGGGTTATACTCAGTAATAAGTCTAATTAGAACTGCATACACAGGAATGATAAATTCTTTTGACTTGAAGTCATGCCTTTAGATATTAGTTAGCTAAATAGAAGAATTTTCTGACTTCTGTTGTTACATGTTGGTTGAAAGAGAGGGAATCATCAATCAAGGTTAAATATCCCTGACTACATTTTCATTTTGGAATGAAATTAGATATACTGCAAACAGAGGGAAAACGTAGTTTGACAAATATGATAATATTGCACTTTTTTCTCATTTCATTTTAGCCCTTTGTACATTACCTGTTTTAGGGCTAGTTCCCACTAGTATCTGAATGAGATTTGTCAGTAATGCACAATTTGCAGTAATCTGCAAACTTAATCAAAGGTCCTGATTCCCCATCTGGAGACTGTAGAGGTAGATGCCAAAAATGAGGGGTCCCAATACAGAGCCCTGGGGCACACCACTAGTTATTTTCATACTTTCTGAGGAGACACCTGCTATCATAATTATATGGGTTTTATCTTTCAGACAGTTGGCTATCTGCCTCACCATCTGCTGGATACTTTTAAGGAACTTATCCTATTAATGCCAGCAGCAAGGATATGGTACTGAATGCTTTGGTCAGATCCAAATAAGCTGCGTAAACAGAATGAACAGTGTCTACAGCCTTTGTGACTTTCTCAAAGAAGTTAACTAAACTGAGTAGGCAGGATTTCCCTTTGACAAAGTCAAACTGCTGTGGGTTTAACTTGATAAGGTTTTTTGATATCACAGTTTATAACTTAATATGATGCAGTCCATGGCTTTGCAAATTATACTAGTCAGGCTTATAGGTTTATAGCTTTCTGGGTCCCATGTTTAGGGACATCATACTGTAGCTCCCTGTGGTTTGGGAACAAATCCTGCAGTAAGATCAGGTTAAAAATGTTAAAGATAGGAAAGGACACATTTGATGCTATTTAGTAGACAGCAGGTCAATTATCTTACTTTGTGATATTAGGCAGTATAAGAATTTGAGGAATTTGTGGAATTAAAAGTAGTTGTTTTAGGGGTAAATTTACCACTAAGTTTGTCTTCTGGTATATTTGTTATGTCTGCTGGGTCTGTTATTTTGGATAACTTTGGAGCACTGATGGGTGTTATTTCTTAGTCTCCTAATGTAACTAAAGAAGGGCTTATTGTTATTGTTGGGTTCAGAAGAAAATGTGAATTCATGTTTTGCCAACTAGCCCTGATAGTGCATTTTATTTATTTATTTACTGATATTCTGGATGCAGTCTTTAATGTGGAATTTTAGATCAGTTGTATGATTTAAGATATTTTTCTCTTATTATAGATTTCATTGTAGCTGGTGGACCACCAGGGTGGTTTGTTCTTAAGCTTCTCATTATATTTGGCTCTATAATGATGGCCAGGTCTAGGCACTTATCTATGTGGGGATAGAAACCCTTTGCATTAATAACAGTTGTGCCAATGTCAGCTCTGATGATGTTACAAGTGAATTCTGATGAAATTTAAATCACAGAATTGTAATAAAAATATATATACCATGAGCTTTCACTACTAACAATGCTTTCTCAAGTGGTAAACACTTTCTTACTCAGAATTCTTATATACTGAATCACAAGCCAGTACATCTGACACTGAAAAAGTTGTCTGCATAATCACTACAACACCACACCTCTAACACCACCCACGCCTGTACAACACACTCCAACATATGCAGAGGTTCTCAACAAAAACATACCTAAACAAAAGAGACCTCTGAGGCAAAAACACACATGCACATCACAACCCACAGCACCAAGCACCACACATAGTGCACATACCTGTGTCTTACAGCCTCTAACGCCCAATCACAAACCCAACATACCAGTCATAGGAGACTCTATGGAGAGACACACAGGTGTGTCTCTCACCAGGCTAGACAAGGAGAAAGTCATGGTAAATTGCTTGTCAGATGATAGAATCCACCATGTCATGTATGCACTCAAGTCTCTTAGCAACAGGTAATGTTATGACTCTGTCATAGTCCATGTTGGTGTGAATGACTTGAGACATACCTCTCCGGATTATATGAAGAGAGATGTGATTGAAGTCACTGAATATGTGTCCCAGGCAGGTATGACCCTAGCCTTAAGCAGCATCCTACCGTTACCCAGAATGATGCCTCAATACAAACAGAAAATGATTGACTTTAACAATTGACTTAGTTTATGGTGTCATTCCAAGGGGATTCAATACCTAACAGCCTGGAAGGACATGACTGACAGGCCACAATGCTTTGCCAGAGATGGATTCATCTGTCTCCCCTGGGCTTTAGGCTTTTGGCAAATGGGCTTGCCTCCCCCATAGTGACTTTTTAGGCAAAAATCACAAGAACAAAATTACCATTGTGAAAAATTCTTCTAAACGAAATTTAAAGGTCATGCTGCTAAACACTAGGAGTCTTAGCATGAAACTGCACTCATTGCAAGCATTCCTCACCCTGGTAGATGCTGACATTTGTGTAATCACTAAAACCTGGTTCAAAGCTATGAATGAATAAATAACTCCCAAACGCTAGAGGGGGTCTGTCACAAAAACAGTCAATATTAGCAGAAAAAAGACAGAAAATCCACCCAAGGATGGCCAATCAACGAAATCCACAAATGTTCAGATTAAAATGTAGTCCTTTAATACGAATAAAACTTGGACTTGAAATAAAATGAAAAATAAAAAAGCTCAAAACTGTCCCTTGAAGATATCCGATAAGCGCTTTTGACTGTTGTCTTCCTCAGATCGTATAAGACACTAGGGACTTCCATTTTATTTTATATATGAGATTCTATACTATTTGACCAATCACCATTGAAGAATGCTTGGCAACATCCAATCCTATCTTGTTATCTCAAGATTAATTTGCATGTAATCAACTCTATGCTTCTGTTTCCCGCCTTTATTATATATATAAATTAGATGTTCCAGTCCTTCATTTTGATTGGATGTATATTGTATTATTGATGATAATGTGAGCAAAGTGAGTATTACTCTTCCATTTTCCTTTAATTCTCAAGACCAATAACAGGTGGTGCTGTTCTAAATGGTGTGGTATCCATAAATAAATAGCATTCATAAACACTCCAAATTTTAAATCTTCGAAGGAATTTATGAATATAACTTTCTATTCATTACAATGATATGCAGGTATGATGGATCTTTACCTGCTTTTTAACAATGGCCAGAATAAATTTGGCCTTAATCAGGTAAAATTCACTTGTTGTTACTATCATCAGACAAAATTCAAATTACAGGTTTGTCATATAGATAGCGCAGTAGTTTTGTTCTTATATACTTCTGTTCTTAAATATGAAAGTAGCTTTTATCATTTTATTCTCTTCATTCCTTAAAAAGATATGAAGAAGATGGTGTTGGCCAATAAGCGGGCAATAAAATGTCCTTTGACAAAAGCTGAAAAATGACTTTGGTCTAAGTCAGATAATGCTCACATAGTATTGTCTTTGTCAGTTGGTTTTAAAGTTGTAAATTTGTCAATGAAATATAGATGGCACAGTGGATTAATTATACTTTACATCTTCTGTTTAAAACAGGTTTAAGGGGGACTATGCTATTTAAACCAGGGGGTTGATCTGCCCTCAGGTTAATAATCCATTTTGTTTCTTTCAGCTCTGTCAAAGTCTCAATGTCCCCTTTGCGTGGACCAGAGAAAGCTCTGTCAATGACTTTAAATAGAAACTTGTGATTTTTATTAATACCAACATGTTGTGCCAATGCATTATGTATTTCCTTGTTTTTAATATCCAGTTGATGTCTCTGTACCCTTCTTTTGAAGCATTGGTTAGTTTTTCCTATATAGAATGATGTACAAACCTCACAGGTAGCTAAATATACAACATCCGAGGTTTTACATGTTGCTTTGATGTTGAAAATGTAGTCTTTCCCTGTAACCGGATGTGTAAAGTGGTTGCTATCATCTACCACACAACAGATATTACAATTCCCACATTTTGTTGTTCCTTTCCATCCTATTATTGTATTTGGTGTCTGGATGTTAGTACATAATAATCTTTTCATATTTTTCTTGTTTTTAAAACAAAATCTAGGTCTCTCTCCAACTATAGCTTTTAGATGTGGATCTTGCGTAAGCACTGGCCAAAATTGATTAATTATCTTAGTAATCTGAGCATTATTTGAACTATATGTTAGAGATAGTCTCACAAAGGTATCATTTGATTCAACATGATTTTGTCTTATATTTCCATTGGATTGTAGATCTTTCTCCTTATAGCCACGGGCCTTCAAGTTGTTACGCAAAAGATTTATTTCTTTAATTCTATTTTCTTCTCAATTGCAATGTTTGTGAATCCTATTTGTTTCATTCTTCATGATGTTCTTGGTTACATGTCTCGGATGCATGCTACTTCTATGTAGGTAATGATTTCTCCAAGTATTCTTTCTATATAAATCAAAATTCAGGAAACCTTGATCACTCAAACTGATACTGACATCTAGAAAATTGATGTTAGATTTAGAATATTCAGAAGTGAATGTAAGATACGAAGTAGTTTGATCCAAGTATGTATGAAATCTCATGAATTGTTCTCCATCTCCTTTCCATAGGATAAATAAATCGTCTACAAATCGATCGTAGAATAAAATATGTTTTTTCCATGGATTATTCCTACTAAGGACAAAGTGTTGTTCCCAACCTACTAGAACTAAATTGGAATAACTATTTGCACAGGGGGTGCCATCGCAACCCCCCATTTTTGTAAATAACAGCTATTGCCATAAGTAAAGTAGTTGTTCTCCAGTATTAGTTCCAGCATATCACAAATAGTTCTGGTTTCACTGACTGAGATCTTACTGATAAGTACTTGTCTCACTGTCTCAATACCAATGTCATTTGGAATACTAGTAAAAAGACTGTTTATATCTAAAGTTGTCAGTAATAGGTCTTCTTTATCGACTACATCATTCATAACACCATTCAATTTTTCCAGAAAATCATCAGTATCCCTTAACACAGAAGTGAAGGAGCTTAAGATCTGTTTCAATTCCTTCTCTATGTATAGGGATAAGTTTTCAGTAGCCCATCCCCGTTCTGAGATAATTGGATGTAGGGGAGGGTCTGTTAAATTCTTATGTATTTTTGGCAGACCATTGATGATTGGAATAGTTGGTTTAGAAATGACTTAGAACTCATATAAGTCCATTTCTATTTGTCTATGTAATACCATATCTTGTAAATATGAATTGATCCTGTTAATTGCTTTAGTTATTTCAAAATGAGAGACTTCAATGTTATTTTGGAATCCTGTAACATCGTCAGCATTTTTTCACATACCATGACATATCCAGCATCACTATTGTGCCTCCTTTATCAGCTGGTCTAAGTGAGATCAAATGGTTATGTTGTAAATTTGAGATAGCTGTTTTTTCCTCAGAAGTGACATTACAATAATGTCTGGTACCTGGATCTGATCTCAATTTCTCAACTTCATTAGTGCAAAGTCTTACAAATAGATCTACTGCTGGATGTCCAACTGGAACAAAGGTGCTCGGGTTTCCTCAGTATAGTCCTATCTGTTGTTTGATTTCCAAAAATGTGCTTTAGGGTGACATTTCATCCAAAATATTTCATATCCAGGACAAATTCATCTAAAGATGATCTAAATGAGGGAATAAATGTTAAGCCTTTTTGTAAAACTGAGAGTTCTGATGGTGTAATATCATGTTTGGAAAGGTTAACTACCAATGATTCCTCTCTGTGAATGGTTTCTTCCTTTTTCGGTCTTGACTTGGTAGTCTTTGTCCTCTGAACTGGTGTTGTTTCAAAAAAATTGGTAGGGTGGTATTAGGTGGTAGATGTGAACCATTTCTCTTAGGTATGATTCCTGTAGCTGATACACCTGAAATATCACTATTATTATCATTATTTATTGCAGCTTCTTGATTATCCTGTGGTAATAATGTATTTTGTTGTTCTTCATCTGGTATGGTGTTAGAGCTAGAACTACCATCCATAGGCACATTTTTTCTCTTGTTGGTTATCAACTGTGGTCTCTGTTCATTCGATGTACCTTCTTTGGGCCATTCAAAGATTCCTCCTTGTTTAAAATCATTAACATCTCTGTTAAAGTTTTTTTTATTTTCTGTTCTTTAATCTTAGACTCATATATATTAAGATTAAATTCTAATGTCTCTAACTTCTTAATTTGTTGATTGGATAGTGTCATTAACTCTAATTCACTTTGCTTATCCTTTATTATCTGAGCAATCCTCTCTTCCTCTGGTTTAAAGTAATCCAGTAATAATCTTATACACTTAAAGCTGGTTTCTATGTTTATTGCTTGCCAGCTTGCCAAAAGTCCTGGGTGTTGATTGCCATAGCTGGGCATGCATTTAATTCACATTCCCCTTGGGATGACTTGATAGTGTATGCATGCTTCCAAATGGTATCTCTGCCATATTAATCTTTTTAGTTTAAATGCAGCAGATTTGACTTCTTGGAAGATGGTATCAAACCCAGCATTGTTGGATTCTTCACCAGCTTCATCCAATATAATGGGTTCATTATTATCAAAATGAAGATTCAATAATGGATTCACAAAGTTACCAGTCTCTTCAGGGTTGGATCCATGTAAAAAACACAAGCTGGCATGGTTAGACCTAGTTCTATTCATGTTATTGTTAGCCATAAGCGTTGGGAGAAAAACAACTTACAAATGAATAAATAACTCCCAAACGCTAGAGGTGGTCTGTCACAAAAACAGTCAATATTAGCAGAAAAAAGACAGAAAATCCACCCAAGGATGGCCAATCAACGAAATCCACAAATGTTCTGATTAAAATGTAGTCCTTTAATATGAATAAAACTTCGGCTTGAAATAAAATGAAAAATAAAAAAGCTCAAAACTGTCCCTTGAAGATATCCGATATGCACTTTTGACTGTTGTCTTCCTCAGATCGTATAAGACACTAGGGACTTCCATTTCCTTTTATATATGAGATTCTATACTAATTGACCAATCACCATTGATGAATGCTTGGCAACATCCAATCCTATCTTGTTATCTCGAGATTAATTTGCATGTAATCAACTCTATGCTTCTGTTTCCCACCTTTATTATATATGTAAATTAGATGTTCCAGTCCTTCATTTTGATTGGATGTATATTGTATTATTGATGATAATGTGAGCAAAGTGAGTATTACTCTTCCATTTTCCTTTAATTCTCAAGACCAATAACAGGTGGCGCTGTTCTAAATGGTGTGGTATCCATAAATAAATAGAAGCATTCATAAACACTCCAAATTTTAAATCTTTGAAGGAATTTATGAATATAACTTTCTATTCATTGCAATGATATGCAGGTGTGATGGATCTTTACCTGCTTTTTAACAATGGCCAGAATAAATTTGGCCTTAATCAGGTAAAATTCTCTTGTTGTTACTATCATCAGACAAAATTCAAATTACAGGTTTGTCATATAGATGGCGCAGTCGTTTTGTTCTTATATACTTCTTTTGTTCTTAAATATGAAAGTAGCTTTTATCATTTTATTCTCTTCATTCCTTAAAAAGATATGAAGAAGATGGCGTTGGCCAATAAGCGGGCAATAAAATGTCCTTTGACAAAAGCTGAAAAATTACTTTGGTCTAAGTCAGATAATGCTCACATAGTACTGTCTTTGTCAGTTGGTTTTAAAGTTGTAAATTTGTCAATGAAATATAGATGGCACAGTGGATTAATTACACTTTACATCTTCTGTTGTTTAAAACAGGTTTAAGGAGGACTATGCTATTTAAACCAGGAGGTTGATCTGCCCTCAGGTTAATAATCCATTTTGTTTCTTTCAGCTCTGTCAAAGTCTCAATGTCCCCTTTGCGTGGACCAGAGAAAGCTCTATCAATGACTTTAAATAGAAACTTGTGATTTTTATTAATAATAACATGTTGTGCCAAACTCATTATGTATTTCCTTGTTTTTAATATCCAGTTGATGTCTCTGTACCCTTCTTTTGAAGCATTGGTTAGTTTTTCCTATATAGAATGATGTGCAAACCTCACAGGTAGCTAAATATACAACATCCGAGGTTTACATGTTGCTTTGATGTTGAAAATGTAGTCTTTTCCTGTAACCGGATGTGTAAAGTGGTTGCTATCATCTATCACACAACAGATGTTACAATTCCCTCATTTTGTTGTTCCTTTCCATCCTATTATTGTATTTGGTGTCTGGATGTTAGTACATAATAACCTTTTCATATTTTTCTTGTTTTTAAAACAAAATCTAGGCCTCCCCAACTATAGCTTTTAGATGTGGATCTTGTGTAAGCACTGGCCAAAATTGATTAATTATCTTAGTAATCTGAGCATTATCTGAACTATATGTTAAAGATAGTCTTACAAAGGTATAATTTGATTCAACATGATTTTGTCTTATATTTCCACTGGATTGTAGATCTTTCTCCTTATAGCCACGGGCCTTCAAGTTGTTACGCAAAAGATTTATTTCTTTAATTCTATTTTCTTCTCGATTGCAACGTTTGTGAATCCTATTTGTTTTATTCTTCATGATGTTCTTGGTTACATGTCTCGGATGCATGCTACTTCTATATAGGTAATGATTTCTCCAAGTATTCTTTCTTTATAAATCAAAATTCAGGAAACCTTGATCACTCAAACTGATACTGACATCTAGAAAATTGATGTTAGATCTAGAATATTCAGAAATGAATGTAAGATACAAAGTAGTTTGATCCAAGTATGTATGAAATCTCGTGAATTGTTCTCCATCTCCTTTCCATAGGATAAATAAATCGTCTACAAATCGACCGTAGAATAAAATATGTTTGTTCCACGGATTATTCCTACTAAGGACAAAGTGTTGCTCCCAACCTACTAGAACTAAATTGGAATAACTATTTGCACAGGGGGTGCCCATCGCAACCCCCCATTTTTGTAAATAACAGCTGTTGTTCTCCAATATTAGTTCCAGCATATCACAAATAGTTCTGGTTTCACTGGCTGAGATCTTACTGATAAGTACTTGTCTCACTGTCTCAATACCAATGTCATTTGGAATACTAGTAAAATGACTGTTTATATCTAAAGTTGTCAGTAATAGGTCTTCTTTGTCGACTACATCATTCAAAGCACCATTCAATTTTTCCAGAAAATCATCAGTATCCCTTAACACAGAAGTGAAGGAGCTTAAGATCTGTTTAAATTCCTTCTGTACGTATAGGGATAAGTTTTCAGTAGCCCATCCCCGTCCTGAGATAATTGGATGTAGGGGAGGGTCTGTTAAATTCTTATGTATTTTTGGCAGACCATTGATGATTGGAATAGTTGGTTTAGAAATGACTAAGAACTCATATAAGTCAATTTCTATTTGTCTATGTAATACCATATCTTGTAAATATGAATCGATCCTGTTAATTGCTTTAGTTATTTCAAAATGAGAGACTTCAATGTAAGTTTTGGAATCCTGTAACATCGTCAGCATTTTGTTCACATGCCATGACATATCCAGCATCAATATTGTGCCTCCTTTATCAGCTGGTCTAAGTGAGATCAAATGGTTATGTTGTAAATTTGAGATAGCTGTTTTTTCCTCAGAAGTGACATTACAATAATGTCTGGTACCTGGATCTGATCTCAATTTCTCAACTTCATTAGTGCAAAGTAATAAACAAAAAATACCAGGAATCATGTAATTAGGACTACATTAATAAGCCACCAAGATACAAATACCGCAAATAGTAGATATCCTATAAGATGCAAAGACTTTGTACCTATAATTTTGAATTTTACTAGTATCATCAATGACATTAAAAAGGTCTTTTTTAATAATTGGAAACTACTCATGACAGATCCCTTTGTTAAACAATTGGTAGGGAACAAACCACACTTCATGTTCAAGAATAGTCCGAATTTAAAACAGCTATTATGTAATGATAAGGGTACCAATGATGAAATAAATTTACCATTCACTAACAAGAAAGGTACCTTTCCTTGTTATAATTGCAGGAGGTGCAGCCATATTTCAAAAGAAATAGATTTTAAACATCCTACTTTGAATTATAGTTTCCATCCAAGATTTTATGCTAATTGCTGTACCAAGAATCTTATTTATCTGGCCACGTGTAAAAACTGTACAGTGTTTTACATTGGCCTCACCAAAAGATGCCTGAAAGACAGAATTTATGGTCATCTTTATGACATTCGAAAGAAAAATGAATTAAACGCATTAGCTAAGCACATCTTGGAACAGCCTCATCACAGCTTTGAGTTTAAGGTATTGGAGATAGTTACACCTAATAGAAGAGGTGGTGATAACTCAATACTTCTAAATAATAAGGAGTTAAAATGGATATTAAGATTGGCTGCACACATACCTCCTGGCATTAACAACCAAGTTTCCATTAAACCAGTTTTGGAATCTAGATAAAAAATTTTACATATAAATGTCTATTAATGGAGTGTACTCTTGATTTGTAATAACTACTAATTTTTTAATACTTAATTTTTAAAAAATTCTTTATTCTAACATGGACATATTATTCCATACTTTTTATACTACTTTTTTGGATAATATTTGTCAATTCAAGTTTCAAAAATATTTTCTACACAAAATATTTTCTATACACAATAGACTTTCTCAAACAACAGTATTTTAATGGTTATACTCACTTATGTATGTATCCATCCAGTACCATAGGTTGTATTGTGTCTACTTCACTAATCACTTCTTAAGCATCACACAAATTATTATACATTCACTGGTTCCTGTATATTTATATATATTACACATTTTTATATTTTATATATTTTATATATGTATTTTTTATATATTCATATATTCTATACATATGTAGTGTAATTAGGTATATATGTTTTATTAAACTTCTACACATTTTTTACTTTTATATATTTAATATTTAATATTTTATATTTAATTTATTTAAAATTTCATATTTAATGTTCATTTGTCTCCTAATTTAGTGATATGGAATTTGAATTATTGCAACCAATGATTTTGATTAATAATTGTATCTATTAATAAATTATGAATTCACCAGATAGTAGAAACATAAACTATTGGAGTCATAAACAGGGGATTCACACTCCAGTAAATAGATATTTATTTCTATTTATTCATTCATTTATTTATTTGCTTCATTTATATATTTATTTATTTATTTATTTATCTATTTGATCATTAAACATACTACAATTTATGATCTTGATCAATAGTCAAATAACACCAGTTTAACTATGAATGAATTTATTAAACATTAGTAATATGATTTTTTGGTGCTATCATTAGTGGGTTTATATTTGAATAGATAAGTATTTACCTATTTATTTACTTATTCATATATTTATTTAACTATTTATCTACCTATTTATTTATGCAACATATTGTCATAGAGCCATCTGTAATACAGTACAATATAGTAAGCTCTATACCTTTGTCAATGCATTACACTATGTTTGTGAAATTGATTGTGTTTTAAATGTGCTAATCCATTTTACATATTATCAGGTGGCTACTCTAATTTAGCTTTATTCAAACTTTTATGGTTTATGAAAATACTCGTCGCTAGCACCAATTTATAGAGTCTAAAATTATATCGCATAGCATTTGCACTACGATATACAAACACTTTTAGTGCTCAGTGTTCATGTTGAATTCAGAACTCAGGTTCCCTTTAACTGGAATGCAGCATTCAAAAACTTCTTTAATTAGCATGCATTAACTTTTTAATTAGAAAATTGCTTGAATTGTTGGTTTTAATTTGGCGCCTTTTTAGATTTATTTGTATAAATAGTTGCTTTGAATTTTAGATGTATTGTCTGATGAAGCGTGGTGGTGACCACGCGAAAGCGCTTACAATAAATGTTTTGGTCCTTATACACTGGATTATTTGCTACTTATTTTGAGAAAGTGAATTTATATTTCGTGATTTAATGACTTTATGCTGTAATATATTGCTTACTGCATACTGAATTTTCACTGCATACTGAACTAACGGAGCTGTTGCCTTTGATTTATTGCTCTTGACTTATTGCTTTGCCGCTACACTTTTTGTGAGCTTCAAGTCTGCATCGGACATACCAGATTCATACACAGTTTCGTGGTGAGAGAGCCTGGTTGTTTTCTCCTCATTAGTGCAAAGTCTTACAAATAGATCTACTGCTGGATGTCCAAATGGAACAAAGGTGCTCAGTTTCCTCAGTATAGTCCTATCTGTTGTTTGATTTCCAAAAATGTGCTTTAGGGTGACATTTTGTCTGAAATATTTCATATCCAGGACAAATTCATCTAAAGATGATCTAAATGAGGGAATAAATGTTAAGCCTTTTTGTAAAACTGAGAGTTCCAATGGTGTAATATCATGAAAGGTTAACTACCAATGATTCCTCTCCGTGAATGGTTTCTTCCTTTTTCGGTCTTGACTTGGTAGTCATTGTCCTCTGAACTGGTGTTGTTTCAAAAAAATTGGTAGGGTGGTATTAGGTGGTAGATGTGAACCATTTCTCTTAGGTATGGTTCCTGTAGCTGATACTCCTGAAATATCACTATTATTATCATTATTTATTGCAGCTTCTTGATTATCCTGTGGTAATAATGTATTTTGTTGTTCTTCATCTGGCATGGTGTTAGAGCTAGAACTACCATCCATAGGCAAATTTTTTCTCTTGTTGGTTATCAACTGTGGTCTCTGTTCATTCGATGTACCTTCTTTGGGCCATTCAAAGATTCTTCCTTGTTTAAAATCATTAACATCTCTGTTAAGTTTTTTTATTTTCTGTTCTTAAATCTTAGACTCAAATATATTAAAATTAAATTCTAATGTCTCTAACTTCTTAATTTGTTGATTGGATAGTGTCATTAACTCTAATTCAAAGCTATGGATAGCATCCCAGCCTTACCAGGTTACTCATCCTACCATACTTTCAGACCCAAAATGGAAGGCTACAAAGCCAAACAAGGTGGAGTTTCAATACTTATCAGACATACACACCTCCAGGTTGTGCAAGTGCAGTTAACTGTTGACAAAACACCTATTGACATCATAGCTAGCTACAGACCCCCAACCATGACTTAGGACGCCCACTCCACCTATCTGGACTTACTTGAATCCATCAAGATTCAAATCTATCCCCTGATTCTGGGTAACTTTATATAGCCAACCTGCTGGCAAACAGGTTCAATGAAAACTTCACCCACCTGTCCCCCCATCAGTAAACCAGGACATCCTCAGCATCTACACCCCCTCCCCTCATCATCATGGAGCTGGTTTTTAATACCCTCTCAAAGACAAAATACAGCCTCCATGGGACCTGACAACATCCCTGTCTGCATCCTACATGAACTCAGGCATGAGGTTAGGCACCCTATTTATCCAAATCCTGAGCACCGGCTTCATCCCAACCAAATGGAGGACAGCCACTGTCGTCCCTCTATACAAAGATGGAGTGTCCACCAATCCAGGCAGTTATAGGCCCATCAGCCTAACTAGCCTGATCTGCAAGGCCATGGACATATAAATAAGGATGTTGGCAACCTCCAAACACTTGACCCCACTCAGTTTGGTTTTGTCAAAGGGAGATCATGCCTGTTAAACTTGGTTGACTTCTTCGAAACAGTCACCAAACCCATGGACAAGGGTAAGAGAGTGCACACCACCTACCTTGACCTAGCCAAAGCCTTTGACACTATTCTTCACTCGGGCATAATAGATAAACTCTCCCAGCTAGGCATCAACCCATATGTTACCTCATGGGTAGCTAACTGGCTCACTGATAGAACCCACTCAGTCAAAATAGGGGAAGCCACCTCTAGTAGTAGACCCATAATTTCTGGTGTACCACAAGGATCGGTCTTGTGACCTCTACTGTTTGGGATATACTTTTCTGAGGTGCAAGCCAAAGCCAGTGCTCTGTGGCTGGCCAAGTTTGCAGATGACAGCAAACTGAGCACTGTCATAAATTCCCCCTAGTGATGTGATCATCCTCCAAGAGGGCATTACCCAAACTAATGACTGGTGCCAGAAGCATGGCCTCAAACTGAATGCCAAGAAATGCATCATTATCCCCTTTGGGGAAAATGGCATCCCCACTAATTATCACATTAATAACAACATACTGAGCACACAATCAGTCGTGAGGGACTTGGGCACCCAGGTTAATAGCAACCTGACTTTTGACCAACATATTGCCTCCATTGTATGGAAGGCTTTTTACATGGCTAACCTCATAAGTAATGGTATTTCATCCAGGAACATGGAGGTCATCACATTTATGTACTCCTCCCTTATCAGACCCATTATCGAATACAATGTTCCCTTCTGCATGTACCTTGCCAAGCACATGCAGCAGCTGGAGAGACTACTGACCAGGAAAATCCAAGGTCTCAAACACCTATCCTATACAGATAGGCTAAAAGCCCTGTCCCTCTACTCAGTCTCGTACAGACTGGTCAGAGGTGACCTGTGTCTGGCATACAAGGCCATCTCAGATCCAGCCTTGATAGAGTTGCTGCATATCTGTAAGTCAAACTCCACCTGCGCAACTCACATGCAAGACCTTAACTTGGTCTGTGACATTAATAGAACGTGTTGGTGGGATAGATTTGTGTCCCAAAGACTACCCCATCTTGGAATAGACTCCCTCTCCATGTCAAGCAGAGTACCTCACTAGCCCTCTTTAAGAGGAACCTAGATGACTGGATGAGAAATAGAAAATGCACCCCTGGGATCCCACCTGTGTCCCTGCAGGACAGGGGAAACAGGTGCTGACTTTGTGGGAACATGGACAAAATTCTTGGCTAGGCTTAAAAGGGCCTCTGGGCCAATAGCCTAATATTGTCCTGAACCTATGAACTTCAAATAATATGACAAAAACATGTGATCACAAACATGTAACTAAAACACTTTGGGCCAGGTTCCAAAAGAGATGCTCTGAATGTAAGTCTGCCTTGATTCTAAAAGACTTGCTCTTAGTGTAAGTGAGTAACTTCTGTGTAAGGCTCATCAATAAACAGGCTTACACCAGGGGCCCAATTCTAAAATACATGCTCTCAGTGTAAGTGGTCAATCACACTGAGAACAACTCTTTTGGTATTGGCCTCATGACCAATATACTTAAAAAAATAACAAAGTTTTTGTTTTATATGTTTAGTTTTACAATTTAGTGCATTTTGTGGAACTGTCTTTGTTGAATCATAAAGTTATGGTAAGGCTTAACCAGTGAGGGTTGTAGCTTTGCTCAACTATAAGCAACTTACAACAGTTCAGCTATGAAGAAACACTTGACAAACATGTTAAACAAAGGCCAAGCATCTTTCGAGATTGCACGATCACTGTTAGGCTGAGTTCTGGACTTCTGTAAAGCCCTGACCTGTACAGTGTCACATAAAGCAGAATGGTACAGAGTGCAGCAACATGTATGTGTGTGCATGTGTGTATCTATATCTATCTTGTCTATCTATCTATCTATCTATCTATCTATCTATCTATCTATCTGTCTATCTATATTTATATGGGTCTAGGGCAATGGAGCAAAAGGCCAGTGCCCCGGCACACAGTAGGTTGTCAACAACTGGTTGGCACAGGCTGATAGTCGACAGGTGTGTGAGATCGACAATCCCCGAGTAGGGGAATATTTCCTTTCCCTGGGGATTGTGCAGTCTTAGAGTTGGTATATATAATTAGCAAGGTGTGTTAGGGGGCACAGAGTGGCTTGCCCCTCTGCAAAAACACTTAGGTTCATAGGTTCATACTAGGCTATCTGCTCTAGGGCATTTATAAGCCTAGCCAGAATGTGTTTGGCTTTCGCCACCCATTTTAAATTAATTTTGCTATGCCCTTTTTTGAGGTTAGTATACTGTGCCTCTGTCTAACAGTGACACAGAAGTGATACCCGGGGTAAACCTATAATCTCCCATCCACTCATCAAGATTCCTCTTGAAGAGAGTCAATGAGGGACTCTGCCTAACCTGGACAGGGATTTTATTCCAGAGTGAAGGGAGCCTCTGGGTTATGAATCTGTCCCTCGAGCATGTCCTATTTATTTCAGTGCTGAGGTTCAAGTCTCCCGAGCGCGTAGCTCGATGGGATTTGGATTTTCTGAGGTGCAGCATGTCTATTAATTCCAGATTGGACATGGCTTTATATGTCAGGCACAGATCTCCTCTGAACAGGTGGTATATCACTGAGTAGAGCTGGAGTTTCTTTAACCGGGCAGCATATGGCATCTGTTTGAGCCCTTTGATCCTCTTGGTGAGGTACTTTTGGGGTCTTTCCAGTTGCTGCAGGTGTCTGGTAAGGTACATCCCAAAAGGGGCATTGTACTCAATTATAGGCCTGATGAGGGATGAGTAAAGAGGCATGATGACCTCCCCTGATCTAGATGTGAATCCCTTCATGATTAGGTGGGCTATATAAAATGTTTTTCTAACCACTTTGGCCATGTGGTTGTCAAATGAGAGATTGCTATCAACTTGGGTCCCCAGGTCCCTAATTACTTCTTCTGTACTTAATGGATTACCACCTATGTGGTAATTTGTGGGCACTTTGTTTTTGCCAAAGGGGATGACTATACACTTTTTGGCATTTAGCTTGAGGCCATGGCTCTGGCACCAATTGTCTGTTTCTATGAGGCCCTTTTGGATGATGCTTGTGTTGGCTGGAGAGTCGATTATGGCGCCCAGTTTGCAGTCATCTGCGAACTTAGTCAGCCACAGTCCTTCCGTGTTGGCCTGTACCTCTGAGAAATATATACCGAACAAGAGAGGTCCCAGGACTGAGCCTTGTGGGATGCCACTTGTAACTGGTTTGGAGTCTGACATAGCACCAGCAATTCTAACCATGTGGGTTCTGTCCTTGAGCCAGTTTGCAACCCATCTAGTGACATAGGGGTTTATATTTAAGCTGGTGAGCTTATCTATAATGCCCGAATGGGGTATTGTATCGAAGGCTTTTGTGAGGTCCAGGTAGGCTGTGTGGACCACCTTCCCCTCATCAATGGCCTTGGTGACTATTTCAAAGAAATCAACCAGGTTTAAGAGGCAGGATCTGCCCTTAACAAAGCCGAACTGGGTAGGATCCAGTGTCTGTAGGTCCCCAATATCTTTATTTATGAGGTCCATGATGATCCTTTCCATAGCTTTGCAGACCAAGCTAGTCAGGCTTATGGGGTGATAGTTTCCAGGATCCGTTGAGGCACCACCTTTGTGGAGAGGGACCACTGTTGCTGTATGCCATTCTTTGGGTACATTACTGTAGTAAGGCTGAGATTTAACAGTAGTTTTATGTTTGGGTTTAGCTCTTCTTGGAGTTCATGTAGGACGCAGCCCAGGACACCGTCTGGTCCCATTGATGATGTGTTTTTTGCTTTGGAGAGGGCGGCTCTTACCTGAGCATCTGAGATGTCAGGGGGGCAGCACTCTGCTGGGATAGATATTTGCCCTTTTGGTGGGGAGGGGGGGAGAAGTTTGTGCTGAACCTGTCAGCTAGGATGTTGGTAATGTCTGTGGGTTCGGTGTATTTTTTGTCATTTTGGACTAATTCTGAGCATATTTGGAAATTATCACCCAGGTTCCTAACATAACTAAAGAAAGCCCTGTGATTATCCTTAGTGTCCTGTGCAATTTTTCTCTCGAAGCTGGCCTTAGACGATTTTATGAGTGCCCGTAGTTTTTTGCTAATACTGATCAGAGATGCCTTCCCTTTTTGGGATTTTGCTCTATCATTTAGTAGCTTCCTCCTTCTATTGTATAGTTTGTTTATGGCTGGGGTCCACCAGACAGGACGTCTGCCTTTGGAGGATTGGGTCTTGGTTTTATTTGGGATTGCATGATCCATGCATTCCTGAAGGTGTTCATAGAATGCATTTATAAAGGATTCTGCAGTCTGAGCCATATTTTCCACAGGCCCGGGGGCTTTGAAGGATTCCAACTCAGTTTTGAGGAGTGTGAAATTTGCTTTAGAGAAGTTTTTCACTGTGGTTTTCTGGGCAGGGGGTGGGGTTGGGATGTGAATATCCAGTGAGATTAGTTTATGGTCTGATCTTACCAGTGAGGGATACACTTCTGGTCTGGAGCATAGAGTCCCCATGTTGGTGATGATCAGGTCCAGTATGTTTTTCCCTTTTGTGGAAGTGGTAACAAGTTGTTCCATAGCATTTGAGTTTATACATTCTAGGAATCTTTGGGCTAGGGTGTTGGAGCTAGAGTAATGCTCCCAGTCTATGTTTGGGTAGTTGAAGTTGCCCAATATAATGGTGTTTGGAGAGACCTTCATATTTTCCAGTGTTTTCAGGAAGGCCGAGTGGGGTTCCTGGGTTTGGGAGGGTGGTCTGTAACAGGCTATAAACTGGAAGGCAGTTTTACCCACTGTTAGTTGCACATGGATAGTCTCTGATGCTTCGTGCTGTGCCACCAGCCTGGAGGTGTGGGTATCTTTGACGAATATTGATACTCCCCCACCTTTTGTGGGTCGGTCCAAGTTTTGGGGCCGAAAAGCATGGTATGAGGTATAACCTGGTAGTGCTGGGGTGCCCTCGGGAGCCTTGAACCAGGTTTCTGTTACTGCACAGATATCGATGTTCTCCATGCTAAGGAGAGTTTTGAGTGCGTGCATCTTGAGGTTTAGACTTCTGGCATTGAGTAGCATTACTCTTAGTTTCTTATCCCTTGTGATACCTATGGAGGTGGGTTTGTCTTTTGAGCATTGCCTAAAAAAGGCACTATAGGGGTAGCAAGAGCCTCTGCCAATATCCGAAAGCCCAGGGGTGACAGGTGCAAGCCGTCCCTAGTGAAGCATCATGGCTTGTCGAGCATGTCATCCCAGGCTGACAGGCATTGGATCTCCTTTGAATGACACCAATACTTAAGCCAATTGTTGAAATTGATCATCTTTTCTTCATATTGTGGCATCATTCTTGGTGAGGGTAAGATGCTACTCAAGGTCAGGGTCATACCGGCCTGGGCCACTTGATGTTGGTTTACTCCATTCCAGGGTAATCCACAGAGCATGAACAGAACATGGCGATGTTGGTGCGTTTGATGTTCAGACATTGATCTGCAGGGTATTTGGACACTGTACATTTGATACAGTGTCCTACACCCATATATCTATCTATCTATGTATCTATCTATCTATATATATATATATATATATATATATATATATATATAGTTACATTTTGGAATCTTGAAATACTAAAATGTCTGAAATGTCAAATTTTAGTATCTCGAGATCAAAGTGTCGAAAATGCAGTTGAGTGAAACCGCAGTATCCTGAAGCCGGAAATGTCGAACCCGTGATTGTGATGGGGCGTTAGGTAAGTATCATTTTTTTAAAGGGTTTGTGGTAGGGTTTGTATGTATGTGAGTGTGTTTGGAGTGTGTAGTGGTGTGTTTTCTGTGTTTTGGTGGTTAGTGCGACCTCGGAGTTAGTATATATATATATATATATATATATATATATATATATATATATATATATATATATATAGGTAGCGGGGGTGTGAGGGGTGTGCAGCTAGGGTAGGTGTTTGTGTTTTTTTTTGTGTTTGTGTGTTTTGTTTTAGTTTCTTGCAGTGTCGGGAGGTAGGTGTGTTTGTGTTTGTGTGGTGTAGTGGTTTGCGGTTTTGTCTTTCCCGGTTGTGGTGTTTTGGGTTTGTAAGGTTTCAGCTTTATAGTCTCGAGATACTGAAATTCGACATTTCTGTATTTCAAGATTATAAAGTGAATCTATATATATATATATATATATATATATATATATATATATATATATATATATAAACAAAGAGATGAAAAAAAAGAAAATGGAAACAATCAGTCAGAATACAATGCAATCATAATACAAGATGCTACTATTCCAACAGTAATTTTAACTATTAGAACAGCAACAAATGACCTTCTCTCACAAGATAAGTATTAGTAATTTTCCAAGATGGCCTCCAAATGCTGCCCTCCCCTACTCATCGGTGATCACCTGACATAAACAAACTTTATAATAAGAGAAAAAAACTACTTAAACTATACACTAATACCAAACTACTTAGTATGGGGATAATATAAAAACATTACCAAGAAACTGAAAAGCAGTATAGGGGCCACTAAAGCATGACTGGAGATTAGCTTCTGACATGAAAAGTAACTACAAATCCTTCTTTAGATATGGTAGAAAAGTAAGAAATTTCTCTCAGCTTTCCCTCCACTCTGATACCAATGAAATTGCAACTGTATTACCAACTAAGTCCTCCACAAACTTCATCACAAAACCCCTATTAGAAAGGCCAGTAATGCCAGAATATCTTGCAACCATCTACCATTACTAAGGAAAATGTACTTATGAGATTAATGTGTTCTCCACAAACTTCATCCTGAAACCCCCTATTCCAACAACAGTCATCCCAGAATCCCTTACAACCCTCTATCAACAATAAGGAGCATATTCTTAAGGTATTATAAATATATATGTAAATAAGTTCTCCACAAATTTCATCCTGAAACCCCTATTCTAAAAAAACTCATCCCAGAATCCCTTACAACCCTACAATCACTAAGGATAATGTTCTCAAGTTGTCATCAAAAAACAAAAATACTTCCTCTGCAGTTCCTGATAGTATACCTCATACATATTAAACAGCATCAAAGAAAGTCTTGACAAATCTCTCCTTAAAATGTTTAGTCTAAGCCTAGTCACTGGGTATATTCCCCAGTCCTGGTGCACTGGTGTAGTGATGCTCCTTCACAAGGGTATCCCTAGCATGGACTCTGGAAATTACAGACCAATCAGCCTTATCAGCTTGATCTGAAAAGCTTTGGAGTGCATCATAACTGAGCTCATTAATAATGATATTAAGTATCTCATTAGGCTTGACTCCCAACAATTTGGCTTTGTCGAGGGGAGATCATGCCTGCTAAG
The DNA here is from genome assembly GCF_019279795.1 of Protopterus annectens. Taxonomy (NCBI): domain Eukaryota; kingdom Metazoa; phylum Chordata; order Ceratodontiformes; family Protopteridae; genus Protopterus; species Protopterus annectens. Next base: position 1,887,571,552 of record NC_056737.1, on the reverse strand, counting down.
CCTTGTTAATTTCTTTGAGACAATCTTGAAAACTGTCAATGGAGGTCATCTTTTTCATGCAGCATATCTTAATCTGGCCATGTCATTCAATCCTATAGATAATTCTGGAATTGTATGGAGACTAATATCATTAAACATAGATCCTTATGTGGTGAGATGGATAGCCAACTGTTTGAGTGACAGAACACACATAATTTGTATGGCAGATGCCTCTTAAAATCATTCTAAGGTAATCAGCAGAGCTCCCTAGGGGTCAGTACTGGGTCCTTTCCTGTTTGACATCTACTTCTCTGACCTCAAAAATGATAAAAAGGTCATCTAGTTAAGATTTGAAGATGACTGCACATTGGGTGTAATTGTGCAAATCCTCAGATATCTGCAGTCTATAGAAAAAGCTCATCCCATTAATACCTAGCGTATGCATAGCAGACTAACACTGGACAATAAAAGTATAGCATTGTTTCTTTTGGAAAACAGAAATTGCCCATAATATACGGTATAAATAACACCCCCTTACTAAAAGAAAAGGTAGTCATGCACCTAGGGACCTAAGCTCCTATGTTCAGAACCATATCTAGGTTATCTGGCACCGTGTGCAATATCTGATCCACTACACACTCCTCAACTATAGTAGCTCAAAGTTGAGAAGTGTGTAGTGGATAAAAAAAAAAAAAAAAAACTCCTTCTGTTCTAAAACTGTAGCAAACTAATTTCTACAAACGTAACAATGTAACAATCAGCCTGCTACAGATAAAATTCTACACAGAAAGAATTCCTGCACTTCAAAGCTTCAACAGTGACTGCTAATACAGTAATAGCATTAATTTCTGAACGCCAGTACTTCACTATTGCACCAACAGTATTTGCAGATCTTGCCACCTAACACTTTGGACTCAGGGCAGCTGTACACTTTAACCTGTCCTAGCTATGCCTCTGTGAGGGTTGATAGCACCCTCTCTTTTAATCATGATATTTCAATTGTAGTTAGGAAATCCTTGCACTTAGCACAGCTAATAGTCGAAGATATTTTGTCTAGATCAGATCCATTATAGAGTGCAATGCTTACTTTGGTATGTACCTTACTCATCATATCAACATGCTTGAAAAAAACACAGAGGTTCCTAACTAAAAAGATCTCTGGTCTTAAGAACCTTATTTAGCAAGAAAGTCTGGAAGCCCAGTCCCTGTACCCTGTATCTAATACCACACTATTAGAGATCAGGTGGTCCTTGATCTCTTGTATATCAATAAGTGAAACACGTCTACCAGTACTAGAACCAGAGATCTGATATTTCTTCAGCACATACGCAGAATGTGATAGAGAAATATCAGCCTAAATCTCCTCCTCCTTGGGAAAAACTTCTGCTGCAGGTTAAATAATGTAATGCAACATTTTCCTTCAAACAAAACCTGGATGACTGCATGGATACCCTAAAATTTATCCTGGACTAATTGGCCTCTCACAGGGTGAGCAGTAGCAAGGTAAGCACAGTCATTTGACTAAAATAGCCTTAAAACTCCTATTAATATGATGAATTCCACTGGTTTACTTCATTTGCAGAATTATAGCTTTTGTTAAACTTTTCTGCATTTAAACATTGGATATTGTTGAATTAAAATAAAGTTTAAGTGAAAACAAAACATTTGCTTTTTTTTTCTAAAAGGTGATTACTTAGAAGCAGTTTTTACTTCAGATTTGTTCATATATTCTGGAATGCTAACAAGATTGGAACCCATACCTCTCAACTTCCTAACACAAGAAATCTGGACAAAGCCTTAAATAGTGGGGGGACAAAGACCCCAAAATAGGGACAAATTTCAAATACTGCTCTTAGAAACTTAGAATGTTGTTAGAATAGCAAGTTTTGCACTAACATGCATTTTTTGAAGGATATGAAGTCTGAAACTCAAATGTATGTCATTATTTAGTGACTTCAGTCTTCTGTAGTTTTCCAGAAAAACACAATTTTTAAGACGAGCAGACCAAAACAATAAGCCAAAAAATCTGGATCTTCTGTAGAAATCTGGACACCTGAGAGGTATGATTGGAACAAAGTTATGTACTAGTACAATAAAATACAATTATGAAGTTAAATAAGGAGCAATTACTAAGGTTATGTAGCTGCAGCTAAAGGCACTTGCAGCCAGATCGTGTACACAATAAATAAAGTATTATTTTAAAACATTTTAAATGGTCTATACCTTTGGTAAAGGATTGAAGGGAAAATGTCTGCCACCAATTATTGTTAAGCATTGTGTGTTTTATTATATTGTACTGAACAGTGCTGTTGTAGCATACAGTTACCTGTATAAATGTTTTGTAATAAATGTAATAAGATCCCACAATACATACATAAAATACATTTCATTTTTTTCTGGAAAGTAAAATACATAAAAGCTTTTCAGAGAAAGTTTTTTTTTTTTTGTAAAGAAGAAAAATCTTAAAACATTGAGATAATCTACACAGTCATACATGCACACACACACACACACACACACACACACACACACACACACACACACACACACACACACACACACACACACACACACACACACACCAAACTCTTTCTTTTGAGGACTGATCTAATTTAAATTAAGATAAATAAACATGTCCTGTGACAGATGGCAGACCAGCAAGTTACTGACTGTCTCTGTCACAGATTTGGCTGCAACTGCAAGGCCTCACTTGAGATGAATTCATTTGAGAATCTGGGACAAAGTAAACTCCTCATGTAGTTGAACCTATTTAATTAACAAGAACTACTTGATTGATTAACTCTTAAGAAAGCATATGGCCAACATGTTAAAAATGAGAACAACTGGATATGTATTTTGTTCCAGAAGCATTTTTTTAATTCAGTCTCTTGAACACAGATACTTTATTTAAATGACTAGCCAAAATAATGCTTACATTTGCCGGGAGCATCAGAACACAAATTATCATGAAGTTGTAGATGCAGATTGGTATGCTATGAATTGTATTATTGTTTTGGTGAATGTCTGACTATTGATGGCAATTTTTGTAATGTCTTGATGCAGTTTCCTGATAATGTGTATATTTAGTGACCAGGTTAATACTGCCATGGCTTTATAGGAGACATTTTTCTATATTAGATCAACTTTTAAATATAAATTCCAGTATTTAAAGCTGTGCTGTATATAATGTGAATGCAGAAATCCAAGTTAACTACATTCTTCCCCACCAAATGCACACAGGAAAGGGATAAGTTCTATACTTGTTTCTGCCATATCAGTATTATTATTTGGTAAATACGGATTAACTGCTGTTATATATGTAGGTCTTTTAAAATTTATTTTAATAAACAGACAGATAAATTGGTGGTGACTGCCTCTGCTTCAAAAACTGTGGCTATGCTTGATTAATAATCCTGTTTCATATAGCACAGTGATATCTGGTGGCTATTGACAAGCTATACATTTCTAGTGTTTAGTGAAGCATAAACATTTTTAGAAATCTCATTTCATCATGGATTAGTGTGGTGTAAATGAAGAATGCTGTCTCCACAATTACTCTAGTTAATTGCAGCACTGAAATAACAACTTATGTCTACTTTAAGTCTGTATTGCAGCTGTGACTCAAACGCATGTATCCTTATGTCTGTAATTAGCATACAGCTGCATCACCGTGATGCCATATACCTTAAGCAACATTTTGAAGTCTAATACTATGCCATATGGGCAGTGGCACTATGGGGGGATCCCATCTGTCCTTCCACAGTGTAATTTAGCATCTAAGGAATGTATAACCTATGCTACAAGAGAGGGACTGGTGGACTGCTGATGCCACACTGCTTGGCTGTCTGCCATAATATTATGCACCACAGCCTGGCTCAGCTCTGTGCAGCCTCTCTGATTGTGAATCAGACATTGTAGTAGTATAGAACACTGAAATATTTGCATCCTCCTTCATGGCATCAGCTTCTGCTGTATGCAGTATTGTCAGTGATACAAATATTCATGGATCATACTATTACACAGACATTTATTCTACACTCAGGAAAGTGGCTTATGACATGTACTACATTGTTATATGCCATTAACAATCATAAATCCCACTTAATGTGCTCCAGCTGCCTAAAAAACATGGTCCAAGTGATGAAGTCCAACAGCTTTTGGTAACTATGGATGGACATCTTTAGATGTTACAGTTATATGGATTGCTATGCTCATTAAGTAGTCACTAACCTTTCTAAGGACAAATCATTTACTCTGCTCCAAGCATAACTACAGCAATACAGCCACTCCTGTATTTGTAGCAGACTTCCACTTTAATCCACTTAGTATTGTACAAAATGTTTTTCTGGTGATTCTATGGCTCTTACTAATTCACTTAGTGTTGTATAAAATGTTTCCCTGGTGATTCTATGATTCTTGCTAACTCACTTTATGTTGCATGAAATGTTTCTCTGGTGATTCTGCAGCTCTTACTCTAATTTGCTTTTATTACCAAATGAGAAATGAAATGTTGCTGCTGGTCTAATGCAACATCTCCCTTCAGTGTGCCTGCATAATGTATTGGTCATGTGGACCCCTACAACACAGGCAGTTCATTTCACCCCATTTCTTCAGTGCTAATGATGAGCTTATATAACACATAGATATCCTTTTATCACAGTAACCAGCAAATGACTGAGAAGTCACAGGCAGGGTACTGCAGTGGATATATCACCCCTCAGTGGACAGGTTACAAACAGTGTCATATGAATTGTGAATTAATGAAACTGGGTTGTTAAGTATCAGTACTGTACCATGGTGTAGTCAAAACTATAAAGGTGGAAAAACAACCATCATGTAATCACTAAATATTGCATAATTGTTTTTTTTTTGTGGTGTACTGAGACTTTGTGCCATTACAGTCTTGCACCCACTGGGGAATGTTTAAGTCCTAAACTTGTTTAACATAGACTTGTTACAAAGGGCAGCCATTTTATTCTGAATAAAAGAATAAAAAGTAAACATAACAGTATATGTTGGCAAGGCAATTTCCTCCTTCATTGCTGATAGCAAGGATGGGGCAAACATAATGACCCATTTTCTTTCCCTCACTAAATGGCTTTTTAGACCTGGAGAGCATTCCTGTAGGAATAGTAATTTATGTACATGTTCTTCTTTGTTCTCATAATAATGCAGTTTCAGATATGAAATGCTTCTCTGCAGTAGAAACTTGAAAAGTTATAATCCTTGTACAGCTCTTGAAGGAAACATTTAATTTTATACTGTAACAGTACAAGTTAGCAGTTTCCACAAACTGTGCTGCTTCCTGTCATTGGAAAAAATGGTTGAAGGCAACAATCTCATCATTCATAAACAATAAGTGATTTGTAACAATCTCGTTTAATTCTGCCTTGAGGTCAAACATAATGTTTCTTTTTGCTTAACATTCCACCTCTCCATATCTTGTCTCATCAAACTGCCTCTGAGGAAAAAGAAATAACCCAGGAACTTTAGTTTGAGCTTGACTATGAAGTTACGAGTCATCGAAAGCTGAATGTACATTATGTTCTGGTAAATGTAATGGTGACTGACCATTTAGTTTAATCTGGTTAAACCATGGCATCTCTGCATTGTCTGCTTGCTGTACACTACTGGAACATCAGCTCCACCTAACCACTAGCAATACCATAAAAGTAAATGATGTATAGCATTTAATATATTGCAAAGCCCATGCAGGGCTTTGTATTATATGTGAGCAGAATTTTCATAAGTTCATAGATTAGTACTAGGCTAATCGCCCTTGTGAGCTGTTTTAAGCCTAGCCAATTACCCCATCTGAGAATCAAATGCTGCACTTTCTGTCTCTAAGGTAAATATCATAACCATTATACCAACCTACCACCCTCAATTGTTTATTTGCTTCTTATTTTAACATATGGCTTGAATTGATGCAAGCTCTCTTTCACTCCCCCATGGGGGATGTATCCTTATCATACAATTTACTTTTATATTTTTATTAAGAGGTCACTTGCACAGCCTCATATAAAGGGCAACACATGATTGCATGGCTGATGCAAGTATTTCTATTACCCTGAGGTTGTGTGACCTTGAGGTGAGAATATGTTGGGGAGAGGAGTGTCAAGTGCACCCTCTCCACAATGGCAAGTAGAGGGATATTTCCCCACTGATAACAGGTCATAACAGTATAGAAGGTGGGATGCACTTTACAGCATTTAGCATCTCTGATTTCCAATTTTTCAATATTTTGGTGCATTACTAGTGGCAGAGGGAAGCAGCAAGATGCCATTCTTATGCCACATGTCTACATGATTCATATAGACTGAATGCTAACCTTCAGGTGGGGTTCTAACTGACAGAGGTATCGCAGCATGTTGTCATCATTTATCTACAGTGAGCAATGCTATTGTTTGTGGATATTTGTGTACCTCACATGATGAAGTCTCAGTGATGTGGGTCAAAAGTTATCTGTATTGAATGCTACTGCTGCTTCTACTGAGGCTTTCTCTTGTTGGCATTATAATACAGTGTCAGAATAAAAAGCAAATAAACTTTAATCTTTTTTCTATTAATACATAGTTTAATTCTGCTGTGGCAGTGAGTATGTATAACCACTTTGCAGCTATTTCTTTACTGACACATGTTCAGTGAAAGCAGAGTTCCTCCCTACACCTATTTAAGTGGAACCTGGACCAATGGATGGGTAAACGGAAATTCACCCCAGTCTGATGTCTGTGTTTCTGATGGACAGAGGTAGTCAGGAAATCATCCCAATATAAATCAGATTTGTGGGTCACATTTGAATTGCGCAGCTAGGCTTATCAGGGCCCTAGTGGGCGTTAGCCTAGTATAGGCCTATGAACTTATGTTTCTACATTTTACACTTCAGAAGGTATTGTGGTATGGGAGATGAAATGGCAAATACATGTAACTATTTACTTATTAACAAACTAATGTACATTATTTTTCATGCTGTAAAATACTGCAGACAAATTAAATACATGTAAAAAAGAGAAATGAAGAGAAAAATGATTTATAAACATACTAACTACACACTAAATTTAAGCTGTTGTAGGCAATGACCTATTGACCTGTTGGACAGATCACATTAAATGTGAGTAAATGCCAGCAATTCACAACCATTTATGCTATATTGCTACAGTATACCTATGCTTAACCTGAAAATGCACTCACTGGAGGCTTTCCTTGCACTGGAAGATGCCTATGTCTGTGCAGTCATGGAAACTTGGTTCAGAGCTGTGGAGACCACCCCTGTCTTACCAGGCTGTACCTCATTCCACACATTCTGACCCCAAAATGCGGTTGGGAAGACTAAGGGTGATGGTGTCTCCATCTTCATTAAGGACAGGCAGACCTGTTTGCTAGTATGACACACTGGAACTATTCCAGGTACAACTAATAGTTGGCAAAGCAAAGCAAACTTTATTGTCATTCAGCCATACAGAGTACAGCTGAACAAAATTACATTCCTCCAAGCTCATGTACAATAACATAACATCACAACACAACTACATGTAACAGAAAAACAGTCAAACTGTAAAAATGGCAAAAACACAACAGTCAAGAGCCAACCAAAAATCAATATTATCTGAATAGTTCTTATTTTCCATCATTGCAACCGCTGCTGCCTGCAGTCAACCACTGCTACATTCCCGACCATCCATATCAATTTTCTAGTCCAACAATCCTCCTTCTGACCTCTCCGAACATGGTCTGTCATTCACCTCTACCTGCAGACCCAACTGGCCTCACTGACCAAAACATTCCACAGCAACTACCAAGTCTTCCTCTCTGCCAACACCAGCAACATCCAAACTGTCTCTTCCTCTATATTCCATCACTCAAACCACCACTGCAAGGAGTCCACTTCCAAAGAAAAATCAATGAAATTTCCTTTCCCACACTCCGTATCAGCTCAATCACTGTTGCAGGCCCCAACTTCCACCACTCCACATTATTAAGTTATGAAACAAGCAAAAGCAGACACTACTGCACATTTTGACACCACCAAGAATCTCATGGCAAAGTCCGCTCACTAGAGAACAAGAAGCGGACTCACCTGTTGAAAGTTTTACACGACAAGACCCAAAAACAGAAAGTGCATATCGGGATCCGAAGAGGCCACTGCCATACTTGGCACCACATCCAAGTTATAGCCAGCTATGGACCTCCCTCCATGACTCAGGCCACCCACTCCTCCTACCTGGACCTACTTGACTCCCTCAAGGTACCCCCTAACACCCTGATCCTTGGGGATTTTAACTACCCCACCATAGACTGGGTGAACTATTCCTGCACTAATGCACTCACCCAACAATTACCTGACTTCATTAATTCTAATGCACTAGACCAGCTTGTCTCATCCACCACAAGAGGAGATAACATTCTGGACTTGGTTGTCACCAACATGAGCGACTGCTGCACCACTCCCATAGTATGTTCTTCCTTGGTGAGATCAGATCATTAGTCTGTCTCATTTGAAGTTTCTATCCCCCCCAGCTGTAATCAGGCTAAAAAACTTCTCAAAAGCTGACTACAACCTCCTAAGGGAGGGTATCAGTAGCTTCACATCACTGCCCCCTCAGAGGATGCAGACAACTATTGCTGAACAGTATGCCAGTGCAGTATAAAAGCACCTGTACAACTGCATGGACTCAGCCAGTGGCGGCTGGTGACTTCAAATCAAAGGGGGGCTGCAGGAGCCAGCTGAATGGGTGGGGCCAATGGGAAGGGGTGCAGCCAACTAGAAAGGGGAGGAGCTATGCTTAAAACCACAAAAACTGGAACTTTAATTAAATATGCTGCCCTAGGTGCCAAACCGCCATTATGAGAGTCCAATCAAGACAAAATGAAGTGTAGAATAAAAAAATATTTCAATGCATTGGCTGCATGACAGCTTACTTAATATCTAGATGGAAACAAAAAGGTTGTGAGGCATGAAAAATTAAATTACTTTTTAAATACATTAATGGAATGCCAGTCAAAACAAGTATAAGAAAAACAAGCAGCACTCAACTCAAACCACTTCTCCTTGCACTGCAGTTCTAATTATAATTTATATTCAGTTTTATTAAAGTACCAAGTAACATGCTGAAAGTAGCAATCTCTGTCATAGCCCCACTTGTAAAAATGTTTCTTCTCCAAAAAAGACCTGCTGCCTGACAACAACTTTCTACTTGTTTCATGGGGAAAACATGATGAAAGTAAAAAATAAACAGCAAACAAGAAACAAACTCAAGATAAATTGCTTAAAGGATTACTGCACAGGTTATAGACCACACATGATAGATTGGCATTCTGTTTAGTTTACGGGTAAAGCCTGCAAAGATGACTGCAAATATCCAACAAAGGTAATGAGCTTCTTAAAATACTGTAATCCTGTCCTTTATTACAAATGCTGTCATATGCATTTCAATACCCAAGGCTTATATGTTATATAGTTATGTAAATATTCTCTGCATGGCAACAACAAAAAGGCTTTCAATGTTGGTAATTCTTTAACAGTATGCTTATCAAAGCTTACTTGCATCTTACAATCTCAGACAACCTTACCTGATGGTCATGAAAGCATTGCTACTTAAACACAGAGCAACAGGCACTTTCTGAATAATAAGAAGCATAAATCAACAGTATAAAAATATGACAGAAAACCAGAACATTCTGCAAAATCAAGCAAGGACAGATGAAAAGCTACTGTAGTACTTGTGTCTACTTTGGATGGCGGGATACTCTGCACACTTACACTGCATAACTGCTCCTTGCCTTGCTTGGACACATGGGGGAGTGGGGTACAACAAGTATGTCACAATTTGAAATGTCTCTGGCTGACTGTGATGACCCTAACACATTTGTCATACCTCTCAACCTCAGAGCAAGAAATCTGGACAAAGCCATACACAGAAGTGGGACAAAGGCCCAAAAATAAGGACAATATTTAAATATTGCTCTTATAAACTTTCTAATAGAATAGTAGGTCTTGTATTAGTATATATTTTCTGAAGGGTATGAAATCTGAAACTCAAATGTTTGTCATTATTTTCTAACTTCAGTCTTTAATGATTTGCCTCTAATTTGCCAGAAAAACACAATTTTATGAAAAATGAACCAAAAATGTGATGCAAAAATATAAAGTAGCCACACAATACAGCTGGGAACCTGTTAAAGAAAGGACACATTTTTAATATTAGTACTGTTAACTTGAGCAGCTTACAAAATAAGCAAATCTACATGCATTTCTGAAATAAAAGTAATCTATAACTCTGATTATTACAGTTATTTATTAATTGTAAACCCTCCACATTTTCTTCCAAAATTGCCATTTTGTGGAGGGATTATTAGAGGGAGAGCAACATTTTGAGCCAAAATTGGGGACAGTTGAGAGGTTTGGATATGCCTAATTCTATGTTGTTGCTTTGCTTTTGGTTTTTCCCGGTTAGGGGTCGCCACAGCGGAACTCCGGTCCGCTAATGATTGGTAGTAGATTTTCATGAACGCCTTCAACGAAGGCACGCCCATTTACACATGTCTTTTGAATGCCCACCCAACCATGGGGAGGACATGCAGACTCCACACAGAAGGCACTCCCTGCACTCCAGCCGAGAATCAAACGGGAGAGCCTCTTGCTGTGAGGCAACAACGCTACTGCTGCACCACCGCGGATGGATATGCCTAATTCTATAAAGCAATTTATTTGCAAGTACCTCTCAACCTGTTAACACAAGAAATCTGGACAAGGGAAAATATATTGGGGAGCATACAAACAGTACTAAAAATTGGTCTTGTATAAACTTAGTTGATAGAATAACAGGTCTTTCTTTAGCATGCATTTTTCTGAAGGTTATGAAGTCTGAAACTCAATGTCTGTCATTATTTAGTGACTTAATTTCTAAATGATTTGCCAGAAAACCAAAAATAAGAAGCAAAAGTCTATTCATTCTGTGAAAATCTGGACAGTTGAGAGGTATAGTTCAGCCGGGGCTGTCTTTGAATTTGCCGCCCTTCCCCCTCACAAAATCATGGTCGATTGGAGCCTCCTCCCTGCAGCCATTCCAATGTCCTATTACTTGGCTATTTCACCCCATTTACCATAAACACTGTAATGTGCATACTGCTTTACTTCTACAATGATTTGAATTTCATTTGAAAGTTTTATTTTGCATTTTACAGCAGAAACACTAAGACATCTGCTAAACAATGCAATGCAGTCACACAATGAAAATAGACTTAGCATTACAACTCTGCCCTTGAAACTCACATTCATCGAAACAGCATTGAAATCCATATTCAAAGAAAATAAATGTGGCTAGTATAATGATGAACTTTGGGCTGTTTTCAAATGATAGGCCCCTTGCACACAAGACATACATGTGTTGTGTGATACACCTTCCTGAGTGTATTAAATTATATTTCTTGTATAATACAGTACAGTTGTTAGAGGGTGTTTTAAATTTATTGTTTTGAACATTTTTCCAGTAAACAATGAAACAAAATGCATGCACCAATAATGACAAAACTGCCCAATTGGGAACATTTCCATCATAAAAGTCTACTCAAACGTCTACAATCCACCAGTATCAGTAAATATGCATAATCTCTGCAGAAGTAAAACTCATCTATAAAATTCCACAGTAAAGAGATCTGTAACCAATGAAGAGGTTGCTGCTAGCAAACAACTTTATATTTCATTGTTTCATCTACAAATAAAGTACCTGTCTCTTCACCAAAGAGGACATTCTTAATATGGCAGCGTCCACCCCGTGTGGGAGTAGACCCTACAGCCTTCTGCATCAAAAGCAAGTATGCTACCTATCGTGCTATTAACAATGCAAGCGGACCTAGCATAAGCAGCACTCTACTTCTCTTCCCCTGCAGCTCTCAGCTCCTTGTAAAATCTACTCAACACTCAACAGTATCTCTCAACTTTGCAGCACAAGAAATCTGAAAAAATCCAAAATTTATTGGGGGGGGGGGCAAAAGCCCAAAAACCAGGGACACATTTTAAACATTGCTTGTATAATCTTGGAAAGATGCTAATATACAATGTTGTGTTATCACCATACATTTCACTGCCAAATCTTGAACCCAGGACCCTGTGCAAAACAATCAGAGCAACATACCACTATGCCAAATCAGCTGATTTATGAAAGAGAAGAAGACTGAAACTTAAATGGCTACCATTTAGTGACTTCAGTTCTCACCATAACTGTCAACCTCTTAGCACAAAACACCTGGACAAAGCCAGTAATGGGGGAATACAGCCCTCAAACATATTCAGTGAATTCAGTTCTCACCATAGCTCTCAACCTTAGCACAAAATACCTGGACTAAGCCAATAATGGGGGAATACAGTCCCAAAAATAGGGACAAATTTCAAATATTCATCTTATAAACTTAGAAAATTGCTAGAATAAAAGGTCTTGTGTTACTATGTACTTTCTGAAGAATGTAAAGTCCAAAATTCAAATGCCTGTCAATTTTATTTATTTAACATTTGTTAACTAGGAAAGTCTGACTTGGAACAAAAGCCAATTTTCAGCAGAGGCCCAGGGAGAAATATTGCAGACACATGTCTTTGTAACATGGGAGGACAGCAGAGCAAACCCACAAACAAACACAGGGAGGACATGCAGACTCCATACAGAAGGCACCCCAGCCAAGAATCAAACCAGAGAACCTCTAGCTGTCAGGCAACAATGCTACCACTGCACCACTAGACCATCAACTAGCTAAGGAATTAACAATCCAGAAACCCCAGATTTTATGATGAACAGAACAGAACAAAATATGAGGCAAAAATCTGCAAGCAATTCACAGATGGTGATGGGTAGGGAATTCAGGCTCTTGTTACCTGCACCCAGGGTACAGGGCTCAAAGTCTGAGGTATTCTCTAACCACTGCCAGCAGGTATCCTGAGTTCTCTCTGTAAATCAACTGGTACATTTTAAACACACACACATACACCAGTACCTGCAATGATGATAATAAAATAAAATCCAAACAGCTTCATCCTTATGTATATATTATTATGGATCTCATAAACAAGGACAAAGGCAATCTCCAAGCACTTGACCCTACCCAGTTCGGATTTGTCAAGGGCAGATCTTGCCTGTTGAACCTGGTTGACTTCTTTGAGACTGTCACCAAGGTCCCTGGATGAGGAAAAGTCAGTACATACAGCTTACCGTGACTTGGGCAAGGCCTTTGACACAATCCCCCACTCAGGCATCATATAAAAGTTAACACAACATGGCTTAAATCCCTGTTTCATTAGGTGGGTGGCCAACTGGCTCACCAACAGGACAACACAAGGTCAAAGTAGGTGCCTCCACCTCTGATAGAAGGCCTGTCACTAGTGGAGTTCCCCAGGGATCTGTCCTGGGATCCCTACTGTTTGGCATTTAATTCTCAGAGGTCCAGGCAAAGACAAAAGGCCTGTGGCTGACCGAGGTTGCAGACAACTGTAAGTTGGGTGCTGCCATTGACTCCCCAAATGATGTTAACATACTGCAAGAGGGTCTCACAGCAACAAATGACTGGTGCCAAAGTCATGGCCTCAGTTAAATGCAAACCAATGTATCATCATACCATTTGGCAAAAACACGGCCCCTACTGAATACCACATCAGTGGCAACCCCCTAATTTCACAACCTGCGATGAGACCTGGGCACTCCAGTTGACAACAATCTCACATTTGACCATCATGTAGCAGCAGTGGTCAGAAAAGCCTTTTACTTAATTCAACTCATATGTAAAGGGACTGCATCCAGAAAAAAGGAGGTTATTACCTCTCTATACTCCTCCCTCATTAGACCAGTAATTGAGTATAATGTCCTGTTTTGTATGTACCTCTCCAAACATCTGCACCAACTGAAAAGGCCACAGAAATACCTCACAAAGAGAATCCATGGCTTCCAACACCTGTCCTATGAAGACAAGCTCAAATCACTGTCACTCTACTCGGTATCGTGCAGATTGCTCAGGGGTCATCTGTGCCTTTCCTACAAGGCAATCTCAGACCCTGCCCTACTAGAGATGCTGCATATCTGCAAGTCTAACTCCTCATGCATTACCCACTTGAAAGGCCTGAATCTAACATGCAACATCAACAAAACCTGCTGGAGAGACAGGTTTGTCTCCCAGAGGCTGTCTCATCTCTGGAATAGACTTCCCATACATGTCAAACAGAATACCTCGCTGACCCTCTTCAAGTGCAACCTTGATGAGTGGATGGGAAACCCGCAAATTTGTCCCAGGGGTTCCACCTGTGTCCCAGGTACTGACTGATGTTTCTTTTTTGGTGATAAACCCTTGGCTAGACTTGTAAGGGCCCCAGGGCCATTAGCCTAGTAATATCCTATGATCCTATGATACCACAGAAGAAATAACATAATTAAGGAATAGCCTCTGAACTTACAAGTTACTTACGAGTACTTGTACTTGCAGATTAGAAAATGTTGCAACATGAATGAATATTCTGTATGTTCCTAGATTCATAGATAGTCACAGATATTCCAAGGCCAGTGAGTCATTTGACCGTTCACACCTTGGTAGTACCTTCCCTCAGTCCATACCTCCTTTCTGTAGGATGGCCATAGCAGTCAGTCCTGGAGTAAACTTGACTACTCATCCAGTCATCTAGGTTATGTTTAATGGAAGATAGTGAATCACACTGCTTAACATGCAGGGGAAGTTTATTCCAGAGATTTGGGAGGTGCTGGGTTGTAAACCTATCAGCAAGTAAATCCTTTTAAAATTCATAACTGCAATGGGTTGCAGCATAGTGCAGAGATTAGCATTGCTGTCTTACAATGCTTGGTACTTGGGTTTGTTTCCTGGCTTTCATGTCTTTTGTGCAGAATTTGCATGCACTTCTTGTGTCTGTGTAGTTTTTAATGGTGCAAATCACTTCCAGATATATCCAAAACATAAGTGGCAGCTGTGCTGATATGCTTCATATTTTTTGATTTGTAAATTTGTGGGCAGTGTTGTGGTATTCAGCAGCGGACTTGTATCTAGTCCAGTTTATGACTGTTTCTTACCTTATGCCTGCTGCTTGCAGTCACTGGTTCCAGCTGACTGTGATCATGAATTACATAAAACAGGGTTTGAAACTGGGTAGTTGAAATGTTAAGAAAAGAAGTATAAACTGGAATATATACTGAATGATTTTGTCATTGTTAAGCATTGTGCAGTCAAGTCACTGATTTCCCCTTATTATGTAGATTTTAGTTCCTACAATGAATACTATTAAGTAACCATGTGCTTGCAATTGCTAAGGAAATAATCCATCATTTATTCAGTTCATTTACTCTCCACATTTTTTGCACTCACAACAGTGAGTGAAATGTAACTGCAGTCTTATAGGACACATTAAAAGGAGAAACAAGAGTGGTGTAGTCCAGCACACAGCACAGACTAGAGACTGTGTGGGATAAAGGGTACTGAAAAATATAAAGTGTGTGCACCTACATGACAAGGTTTACAGAATTCAGAGATAGAGGTGGTGCTGGCAGCTTGTCTGACAAGCAACAGTAAGGCAACAGGGGCAGTTTCAGCAGCCCAGTTGCGACAATACTGAGCAGGAATGGAACTTGTGCACACTGAGTAAACAAACAACTAAAGAATCATGAACAGTCCTACAAATCACTTCTTTTTCCTTTTCTAAACCTGGATTAAAGAGATACATTGATGCTTAATACCTGATTCCTCACTTTTGTTTGGTCTAACATGGTTGATCCATGCTGTTTTTGTCTTACATTTTATTGCTCACATTTTTGTGATTTGTGAATGCTTGGTTATAACTATTAAATGTGCATGCTGAAATTGTGGCATCTCAGAAAATATTTTTTTTAACTACTGGCTATTTCTTTTAGATATAGTGATGTTAGAGTGATAATAAAAAAGTAAAGGGTGTGAGCTTACCCACCTCCTTTAAAATACTTGTTAGGCAATTTTTGTATGAGCCTAAAAGTGTATTTCCCTTAAATTCTTCTGTTCAGAGCAGTTATGTACTCAAAAGAATAGTTTTCAAGCAGTAGTAGTCAATGAAGATATGATTAGTGGACTGGACTTTAGAGCCTTTTAATGGGAACACAGCCTTCATATAATAGAAATAATATATTGCTGGAAGGGGTGGGGATTCCACTGGGATTTATTCCCACCTGGCTAGAGGAATTGATCTTCTTGGCTTCATTCTTAAAACAAATGTTACTGAAGGAGTAAATTCCACAATAGTCACATTTTTTGGCTTGAAGTATTGTTATATCATATAATTAAACTCAAACAGATATATCATTAATGCTTTATATGCATGCTAATAAATGTTATCAATATTCGGAAAGAATTAACAAAATGGAATAATTTTGTCTGCCCAGTTTTTGTAAGCATTGTATAATGTACACCTTCTATTACCCCTTATCTCATAACACTTACGTGTTTATATTTATTTATTTATTTTACATTTGTTGACCGGGCTAGTCTAACTGGATATATGTCCATTTTCAGTAGAGGCCCAGGAAGATAAGCTCCAAGACATACAGATAACATAAAAATTGCAAACAAATATAAGAGAAAAAAAAACAAAGAAATTACAGTAATATATATACACTGACAAATCAGGTTAATAAAAAATCATTTGAAGAGGACAGACATCAATACAATGTAAACTTCTTCCTCTTTCAGCTTTTCCCGGTTAGGGGTCGCCACAGCGGATCACCTGTCTGCTGAAGATTGGCAGTGGAGTTTTACAGTGTCAAGTTGCCAGCCCAGCGCTAAACCTTCCACAGAACACACACACACACACACACACACACACACACACACACACACACACACACACACACACACACACACATGCCTAGGGCAAATTTAGAGTCTCCAATCCACCTACAGCATGTCTTTGGGATGTGGGAGGAAACCGGAGCACCTGAAGGAAACCCATGCGACCACAGGGAGGACATGCATACTCCACACAGAAAGCGCCCTAGCCGAGGATCGAACCATAGAACTTCTTGCTGTGAGGTGACAATCAATACAATGTAAACTTCAGGTTCAAAATAACATGTAGGTACATTCCTTAATGCAAAAAGGAGGCATACAGGCTAGTTCAATGTGCAGGTAAAGTACAAAACTTAATGGCAAAGAAAAAAGGAGATATACAGGCTGATGCCATATCCAGTACAGTACACAATGTAAGAGGCAGCTTAATGATCAATAATAGCAATAATGAGTTTTTTTTTCTTACAAATAAGTGTGAGAGGGAAGGAAATAATGAGATGCAGAGTGTAGAAGTCATATATTGTAAACAGGATGACAGAAAATTAGTAAAAAGAAAAGTGACGGCAGAGCATATTCGGGTAGAGTAGATAGTTAGGCAGGTTTAGTACAGGGACATAACCAGTGTGTTTTGAGGAAAAGTTTCAATCTCTTTTTGAAGAGTGATAAAGTGGAAAGTGAGGATATATAGCTGTCTCCATAGTGTATAATTAAACATTTCTGACTAAAGTTTGAACAGCTTGTGCTTGATCAGAGCCCTAGACACAAGGAGATCACAGACATCGTACAAATACTTAGCAGGTATGTGTGCAGACTGTCAACAACTTTGTTTAGGTGTGACGACCATCCTCATTTGTGTCAAAGGCATCACCCCTTATAGAAACAAGGTGCTCTTCATCCAGTGTTGAAGGCTGGACTGTGGAAGGC
Source organism: Protopterus annectens (assembly GCF_019279795.1). Classification (NCBI taxonomy): domain Eukaryota; kingdom Metazoa; phylum Chordata; order Ceratodontiformes; family Protopteridae; genus Protopterus; species Protopterus annectens. Next base: position 1,887,553,855 of record NC_056737.1, on the reverse strand, counting down.
CTACCATTTGTGGTACTAAGGACAGTATTTTTCCTAGCTTTTCTCCCTGACATATTCCATCATGTCATTGGATCTTTTCCTGTGCCAAGCTATGGCACCTTCTCCCTACATCTTTAAGGCAAGGTCTAAGATGTTATTCCCCCAGTGGGTACTCTGACTAAGCTGTTCTAGAATTTTTGTATTGACTGAGTCCAGGAATCTCTGTGTTTGTGCACTAGTGGTGGTTTAGGTTTCTTAGTCTATAGTTGGATAGTTTAGAACACCGATGAAAATGGTATTGGATTTAATATTGAGTGACTCTAGCTCTCATAGAAAGATACAAGAAAGCTACAATGCTTATAAAAGCTCATCCATATTCAAGCATAACTTGGATCAGTGGATTGGAGATAGGCAATGTACCCCAGGTCCCCCCTGTACTACTAATGATCAGCAACAGCTGCTTAATGTCTTATCCCTGTGCACAGGTCCCCTCCAAATATCTATGTTTTGATCTGGTCATTATCAATTATCAATAGAGTAATATATAAATATAGATTTTGGAAAGGGTTAGGTGAATCTAAACTCCAAAGTTTATTTTAACCACCAAATAGGCTAACGCTGTTGATTTTAAGCATCAAAAGGGATAATTGGTTAGGCTTAAAATGGCTCGCAAGGGCAATTAACCTAGTACTAACCTATGAACCATATATCAGTCACTACTTGACACCACAGCTTAGCTCCCACTGCCTATTTTGGCCACCTTTCCCAAATGACATTTCCTGTATGTTCTCAGAGCATCCATGAGAATATTATTCTAATCATGAGTGCCAAAGTTATTTCTCCCGAGTTTTGTTCCCCGTTACTGCAAAATCTTTTAATCTGCAAGTACATGTTAAGCAACAATTACACCTTTTCCCACATTTATGTAAGTTTAAGCAATTGCAGATCATGCATATCACTGTGTAATTTAAAAAAAGTGACACAAGCACAGTGAAGAATTAATTGTGAATTCTAGGTTTATCTTTTCTTTGCAATATTGCCTCTGTTATCCATGCCTCTACTGCAGTGTGAGACTATGTATAGTGAAATGTATGTCTGTAAGTGTTAAATGTAAGGGTATGGTGAAATGATTATTAGTCATGTATACCCTTCCTTAGTGACATTAATGTGGCCTGTATTGTGGACCTGGGTATTTACCATTGCCAGAGACCAGTGTCTGCAGTATGCTATTTCACAGATATAGACAGCACTGAAAGGGGCACTTTACACATTTCAAATCTTTTAAGTACAAGCAGACAAGTATTGCAATATTTCCTGCTTTACCAGTAAATTAGAGGCTAATCTTGAATATTTTACAATAAAATACACTGATAACTTAATTCATTTTTTCATTGTTTTAATTGTAGCTCTGCCATTTCTAACTCTTTTCAAGTAATTCACATTTTCATTCAACTGTTTCAAAAATGCAGAGCCCGGTGACATTTAAACTGGTCGAGTTTAAAAGACTGGCATAAATTTGGTCAGATTTAAGACGTTCTTATGTAAATGAAGCTAAACCATGCTTAACTCTATGAACTGCACTTCTGTGCACATGTGTAGCTGCACTTATTGGCATAGTTGTATTCATATTGTTGAGGACAAATATGGTATGCTACATTTTAGGTACGCAACGCATGCATTCCTATACTTGTCTGTGCCCAGCCCTTGCTGTCTCAGGCTGTAGAGTTACCACTTGTTTTTCTTCATACACTGCATAGTCCCCGTCAAAGAGAAGTTGCTTCATGTGACACAAGTTGGGAAATAACACATTTACTGAGATTTTCTTACAAAAATTATTCTATGACTTTTATGTTAATGCTGTAGTTAACACCTCCTCTGTATGTGAACGCCCTGAAAACATTTGAAGCAGAAAAGCATGAGGACAAAGGCTAGCATTTGTTTCTGCCAAAAAAA